>NW_015177121.1:0-78970 GCF_001447785.1 Gekko japonicus
TCTTATGTTCTTATGTTCTTAACTGCAATCCTTAGATCCTTTCTGTATGCACTATTGCTAAGTGATATATTCCCTCAGCCTATTCCTATCATTGTGAATTTGGTTCTTTTTACCTAAATGCAGACCTTCTGTATTGGTGTTCCTGAACTTCAAAGTATTTGTTTGACTATGCTCACCTTGAATATTCATAAGATCAGAAATTCCAGCATTAAGTTTTCACTTTCCCCTAAAGTTCCCACTGCTTGAAGGGCTGCTTGAAGGGCTGTGGGATGGGGTGGAGTTGTTTTCTGTTGCCCCAGAAGGTCAGAAGGCCCTTTCTTACACACCCAGGGAAATGCTGATTGCCATGTTGGGGTCAGGAAGCCAGTTTGGCCAGGGACCCTGGGTTGTTGTTGTTGTTTTTTGTCATCTTCCAGGCGTGGAACAGGGGTCACTGCATTTGTTTGACTATGCTCACCTTGAATATTCATAAGATCAGAAATTCCAGCATTAAGTTTTCACTTTCCCCTAAAGTTCCCACTGCTTGAAGGGCTGCTTGAAGGGCTGTGGGATGGGGTGGAGTTGTTTTCTGTTGCCCCAGAAGGTCAGAAGGCCCTTTCTTACACACCCAGGGAAATGCTGATTGCCATGTTGGGGTCAGGAAGCCAGTTTGGCCAGGGACCCTGGGTTGTTGTTGTTGTTTTTGTCATCTTCCAGGCGTGGAACAGGGGTCACTGCAGGTGTGGAGTGGGAGGTATTTGTGAATTTCCTGTATTGTGCAGGGGATTGGACTAGATGACCCTGGAGTTCCCTTCCAACTCTATGATTCTATACTATCCCCTCATTGACCAAGCCATCCCCACTAGTTAGGTTAAACCAAGGATTCTGTTGGTTCTTCTTCCACCTTCTGAAAGAGGAAGTTGCCAAGGAGGCATGTCAAGAATTCATTGGACATCCGATGCCAGGCAGAGTTTGTCTCTCAAGAGATATCAGAGTAGTTGGAAGTCTTTCGTTAATATGAATTCTAATCCTGACATCTAAGAGCAGTCTGGTGGCCCTCATCCCCACCATTTCCATTAAGAGCAAATTGTTTTGATCTCCAGAACAAGACAAAGATGTTCATGGTATTTTAACAGGTACCCACTGATTGTAGGTCCCTCTGTCATTCTGAAAGGGTACAGCCTCTCAAAATGGAATGCGTTCAGGATCTTAGATTTTAACTAGGTGTCACTTTCCTCCATGTGTTTTTAAATCAAAAGCAGCTTCAGTTGGCTACCAGTCTGAACAGAGGAGTGGGAGGGAGACAAGCTGCTGAAACCTTCCCCTCCAGACCTTTTTCAACTCAAAAAACCATTCTCCTCTGATCTTTCTTTTCTTTTCTTTTCTTTTTGGCCCTTCTGTGGGGGAGAAGACACGCAGGGATCCCACATCTTTCCTTCTATGGGCACATTGTGCTGTTTTGGAGTGGGCAAAAAGCAGGGCTAAACAGTCTCTTCATATCCCCACTTCTTTGTGTTCTTAACTGCAGCCTCCAGCTTTGCTTTTCAAGGGGGAAGGGCTGGAGACTCTGTGTCAATAATCGCCCGGGAGGGGAGGGCGCATCTCAGGAGGTTCCCAACCAGGGCTGTAGCCGCCCTGAGCCTTCGGGGAGGGCAGGATATAAATCCAAAAATAAATTAAAAATTTTAAAAATAAAAAATTCGTGGCTTGGAGTGCAGGCACGTGGCCCCTGCTTCTCTCCCAAAGCATTTAAAGGGTCCCTTTAAATGCTTTTAGGGAGTAGAAGGGGGAGGCTGCATGTGCGGCTTGGAGTGCAGGCGTGCACAACCCCCCCCCACTTCCTCCCCAAAGTTGGGGGGCCTTGGGAGGAAGTCAGGGGGCCAGGCCCCAAGGGGGCCCCACTGTAGCTACAGGCCTGTCCCAGAGTTTATGTAAAGTTGCTTACCAGGCATGTGGGGACCCAGCTGGATTGGGACCGTGTCCTTCCTCCTCTATGCCATTATAAGGACACAGCTTGCCCTGCTGGGAAAACTAACACATACCAAGGAGGGCAAGATATTCTTTAACAGCAACTAGCCCTGAAGTTACTTTTCATTGCAGAGGAGAATTACCACCTATGATTTGCTGCAGAATGAGCAACCACTAAAGCCATGGTGACAGCGGTTGTTTCCAAAGCTGGGCACATCCTCCCTCCGATCCACTATTCGCTCTCCGATCATACTGCACGCTACCAGCTGAAAAGGGCAGGCTGGAATGGTGAGCTTGAAGTCGGCAAACCAAAACATTGAGATGGTCCCTCTACCGTTAACAATTTTCCCCGTAGCCTCTGCATCCTGATGTGCAGGCGGGAACTGGGGAGTGAAAACAGCACTGGGGCAAGGGGAGCGGTGGGGAGCAAGGAGGCACTGCCAGAGTCACTGCGGTTTGGCTTTGCTCCTTTCCAGGGGGCCACTAGGGCAGTGCCTCACCTGGGATTTTCCCCACAAGTTAAATGGCTAGTCCTCTCATGCCAAATGGTACAGTCCCACCGGATTTGGAAGGTTCACATTTATTTTTCTTGGTTGTTCTTCCAAAGGCAGGAGCTTATATAATAGGAACAAGTTTAAAGACCTGGGCTGTTAATAAGCAATACCCACTAGGCTCATCAGAACCTGTGGATCAAGCAGTGATGACTATGGCCAGCAGAGGGAGCGGGGATATTGCCTAGGACGGGGGTCCCCAACCTTTTAGAGCCTGTGAGCAACTTTGGAATTCTGATGCAAGGGTGTGGGCACAGTCACAAAGTGGCTCTCAAAGGAGGTGGAGCTAATCACAAAATGGCTGCTGAAGGAAGCAGAGCCAACCCCAAAATGTCAGGAAGCAGAAAGAAAAAGAAGAGATTGGATTTATAGCCTGCCCTTCACTACCCGGAGGAGTCTCAGAGTGGCTTACAATCTTCGTTCCCTTCCCCTCCCCACAACAGACACCCTGTGAGATCAGTGGGACTGAGAGAGCTCTCTCAAGAACTGCCCTTGAGAGAACAGCTCTGAAAGAACTTATGACTGACCCAGGGTCACACCAGCAGCTGCATGTGGAGAAGTGGGGAATCAAACCCGATTCTCCCAGATTAGAGTCTGCGCTCCTAACCACTACACCAAACTGGCTCTCACCAAACTGGCTACGCCAAACAGGTTATATATAACTCCAATGTACCCTTTCAACATTTCAGGAAGAAGCTCTATTTAACAGGGGGAATTTTAATCTATACAGCCAATCAGAAGTCCTATTGCTGATACATGTTAACTGCATCAAGAGTAGTATTTGCAGCAAAGTGGAAGGTTGAAGGTTGTCCAGCTCTTGAGAACTGGATAGACAAAATGCAAGACTACGCAGTTATGGCAAAACTGACAAATTATATTAATCGGATACCGAAAGATGAATTTGGGAACAATTGGCGAGCTTTTTATGCTTACTACAATTAATCTTTGTGGTTATACATTTGAATGGTTTATTTGATAAATGCCAACTCTTATATTAAGAACATTATCCTTTGCAAGGTTTTTATTACAACAAATCATTGTTAAAATTGTATACAGAGTCAATGAGAATTTTCCTATGTTTTATTTTGAAATGAAAACACATTATGAGAAAATAGCAGAATATTCTGAGTAGGCTGTTATCATGGTTTACTAAGCCACCCTATTATACATCTATTTTTATAACAAATTTAGAGTCCACTGGCGCCTTTAAGACCAGCAGAGGTTGATTCGAGGTATAGGCTTTCGTGTGCAAAGCACACTTTTTCAAATGCAACGGAATGGGAGGCAAGGTTCAAACTTATAGACAGGCTGAACAGCAAATTAATCTTTTTATATACTTTTTAATCAATGATTGTCCTTAATATCTGTAAGTATTGCCTCTGTATTGTGTTTTTATCATTTTATTTTCTTCTCTTTTTCCCTACCCCTTTTCTTTATTCTGTATTCCTATAAAAAGTTAAAATATATTTTTTAAAAAACCCAAGAAGTCCTACTGGGCAAAAGGCCCACCCAGTCCTGCCCACTTTCCAAAGCCCTTGGAGGGCACCAAGCACGGGCACCACCCTAGGACTTTCCAGAGGACTCCTGTGCGGAGGGTTGTGTGGGCCATCTATTGAACGCACAGACAACAACCAGGGCTCTGGAGCCTGGTGCTGAGGAATCCGGCTTGAAGACAGCAAAAGCTGCCACATGGGTAAGGAGACGAGAAGAAATGTGCTGTCAGGGGAAAAAACCGTAATCTCTTCCAAGTGCAGAAATCCAACAGTGGAGGATTTACGGGAGTTCAGATCCAGGGGACGCTGGGAAAGACAGCTAAATAAACACATAGATCATGCATCTTGAAAGCTGATGTCAGGCCCATAAAAATCAACTTGATTATAGGAGCAGACGGGTGGTGATTGGCGCAACCCCTGCACATTTTGTCCTGGAGTCTCTGGCTGGCCTTGTCCAGTGGAAACATTTTGCCGAGCAGATGTTTTCCTGAGTGCAAAGTTTGCGAAATTTATAAGCCACATCCTCAGACTCAAACCATCTTGGAGCATTTGGGAAGGCCCGAGCTCACCCTCATTGCTTTGCTGTCCAAAAGAACAGCTTGCTGGAGGTGTGGAAGGAAATCCGTCCTAGATTGGGAATGGAGGGTTTGTGCTGGAATGCATCGGGGCACAAGGTCTTTGAAGTCTGGAGAGTTCTGGATTTGAATTGTTTCATTCTCAATCTAAGCCTCTCTAGAGGATTAAGCAGCAGACATGCAATAAGCTGGAAAGTCTTCTTCTCTGCTTTAGCTGATAGCACATTCCTGGAAAGGATTTAGAAATATACTATATGACAACAGCCCTCCCCTCTGTGCCGCTGCCTGTGGCACTGAGGAGGGTGGTGACCAGAGACGGGGCCTTTTCTGCCCTGGCACCTCACCTTTGGAAGGTCCTCGCTGCACACGAGGCTTGGCTGGCACCTGCTTTACTGTCCTCGTAGTATCAGACTACAACATTTTTACTCAGGTTTTTAACTGTATGGTCTGCTAGCCTGAGGACTGTTCTATGACTCTTTGTGTTTGTTTGTTTGTTTGTTATTGGGTTTATATCTTGCCCTGAGCCCGTTCGCGGGGAAGGCGGGGTATAAATACAATGAAATAAGTAAATAAATAAATAAATATATTGCCCTCCCCACAAGCAGGCTCAGGGTGGGTCACAGCAGTTAAAATGCAACATAATAATAAATGTAGTTCATACAGAGTTAAAACTTTTAAAACCAACAGACAGCAAAAGACTCTGTTCCCAGCATCCACAAAGGCCTCCCACAAGGGCAGGGCACATGGTGACGAAAACCATTTCAGGCTGCCCTGTGTTGTTCTATGCCCTGACCTGGATAGTCCAGGCGAGCTCGATCTTGCCAGATCTTGGAAGCTAAGCAGGGTTGGCTCTGGTCAGTATTTGGTAACAGAGACCACCAAGGAATACCAGGATCAGGATGCAGAGGCAGGAAATGGCAAATCACCTCTGCATTTCTCTGGCCTTGAAAACCCTACGGGATCGCCATAAGCCAGCTGTGACTTGCAAGCAAAAACAACAAAGGCCTATTAGCCCGGGCCTGGACAGGCCAGGCTAGCCTCAGGCTAGCCAAGTCTCTAGCTTTTTCCGGCAGCGGGGGGAGGGGAGAAGCTCTCCTCCTGGGATCTTCTGGCACGTCTGTGTGATGACGTCACCTGGAAGTGACGTCATCATGCTAGGCACGTTGCCAGGGGGTGCTCTAGCATTTGGCTAGAAACTCTATGATACCACAGAGTTTTCAGACCGAATACTAGAGTGTCACCCCAGTGACGTGCCTGGCGCAATGATGTCACCTCCGGGTGACGTCATTGCATGGGGAATGTCAGCCTGGTCCAGGCACTTTGGGGGAGGGGTTCCCCTGCCCGTCGGATCCAGGCTGGTGGATTGGGGGGCCCTAAAGTGGGCAACCCCCCCCGGGGGGGTTCTAGCAGCCCTAGGCTAGCCTAATCTCATCAGATCTCGGAAGCTAAGCAGGGATGGCCCTGGCTAGAATTCAGATGGGAGACCTCCAAGGAAGTCCAGGGTCAGGACATGGAGGCAAGCAAAGGCAGGCCACCTCTGAATGTCTCTTGCCTTGAGAACCCCACAGGGTTCCCATGAGCCAGATGTGACTTATTCCTAGCAGCATCAGTTGGAGACGGTACACTTAAATTGCTAGTGCTCTATGTTTTAAACTGTATTGCTTTAACTGTTCTTAAATACTGTATTCATGCATTTGTTTATTGACCCACGGTAATGAGCCGATGGCTTGAGAACCTGTTATGTGATCCACCCTGAGCCTGCTTGCGGGGAGGGAGGAATACAAGTCTAAATAAATAAATAAATAAATAAAATTTACCATTTATTTTATTTTATTACTGATTATTTTGTGTTGTGGTTTTTGATGATTTTTACCTGTCATTTTTGACTTTATGAGTCTTTTTGAGCAGGTCTCTGCAAAGGCAGTATATACATCTTCTAAATAAATTAAATTAATATGGCCTCTTGGCTACATGTTTGGAAGTCCGACCTAAGTCTCGGGTCACCATAAGTCGAATGTGACTTGACGGCACTGAAAAGTACTGAGACTTACTTAGTGAATTCAGCTCTCCTACTTTATTCGGAGAAGAACAAGACAAGGAAGCCGGCTCGCAGGCAGGCTTATATGCCCCAAGGAGGCTAGGTTCCCGATTGGCTGGGAACTAGGATCCGAGCTTCTATTGTGTTTGGGAGCGAAGCTCAGATACCTCTCCTGACCGCATGTGGAACCGGCCGGAACTGGATTGAGCACATGGCTAGGTCAGGAGGACACAACAGGCACTTAACACACACGCACCTCTAAGGGAAATGCTGTTTGTGCATGCTCAGAGATTCATTCAGAACTCAGCCCTAGAGTTGAAAGTAAACTCCTGGGTAAAGCTTTGGTAGGATCTTGGCATAAATCAAGTAATTAATTCCAGACACAAATTCCAGAAACGTAGCCAAGGGTTACCAACTCCAGGTTGGGAAATTCCTGGGGATTTCGGGGGGGTGGAGTCTATGGAGGGTGGAGTTTGGGAGGGGAGGGACCTCGGTGGGTATAATTCCATAGAGTCCACCCTCCAAAGCAGCCCTTTCCTCTAGGGGTCTCTCTCATCTCTCATCTCAAGATCATTTGTAATTGCGAGAGATCTCAAGGTCCCTCCTGGAAGTTGGCACCACTAGGGTAGCCACATGTCTCGCAAAACCAAAAATAAATTTGATATTGCCATAAAGACTAACATGGTTAGACCCCATTTCATCAGATGCATGAAGAGAAGCCTTAGTAGACATAGCTATGCCAATGAATATGGAAGGGGAAAGTGTGGACAATGGAGTTAAAAAGCTATGAAATGCAATAGATATCGTTTGTGACCTTTCTGTGCAGAAGTCCAAAGACCAAGATAAACACAGTGATCATTCATAACAGCGGTAATGGGTGATAACACTGTCTCCCCAGTTATGTTAAGCTGATTTGATATCAGTTGTGGGTAAGAAATGCATTCTTTCTGTTTAAGCCCCGGTTAATAAAATAAAATCGATTCATAAAGTTTAATTTAATAATTGTTTATGCTACAGTAAATCTGATAGTCTTTAAGGAGCCACAACAATCCTTTTTGTTCATAAAGATGGAGAGGAATTCTAACTCCCGTTAAACTGCATTCTGCTATGGTCCCTTGCAGTAAACTCATTAGTAATATATATTTAATATTAAAGAAATCCAAAAGGAAATTATATCCCAGGAAACTAGGTTTTTTAAAAAAAAAAAAACTTTGGTTGTTCAAGAACCAGGGGGGAGGAGGGGCAAAATTATACTTTAACTGGTGGCAAAATAACTTGAAACTCCTGCGGTGCTGTATTTAGTATGATTTGTTATTTCTGTTTTTAAGAAGGTCTCCACCCTGCCCATATGAGGGTTCCCATTGCATGAAAGGATAGAAGGGGGAAATCCTGATCACCACATGTCCACATTCTACAGGGAGGAAATTTCATGGCCAGGGAAACAGGGATCCTTTCCCCCCATGTGCAGTTCTATACATTAAGAAACCAATGGTTAGATGCATTGTCAGAAAGTATGGCCCCTGCCAAACAAGCAAGGTAAATGAAGAGCTGGAAGAAGCAGCTCTGGAGTGGCTGAAACCAGTAACTGAAGGTAATGTAGAAACTGGAGGGCAGATAAGGGTGGAACTCCAGTTCAGCATCTGCTTGCTATGCAGAAAGTCCCAGGTTCAGCCACTGGTATCTCCATTTAAAAGAATCAAGTAGTGAGCGAAAGATCTGACCCTGGAGAGCCGCTGCCAGTCTGAAAAGACAATGCTAAACCTGAGGGGCTGATGGTCTGATTCGGTGTAAGGCGGCTTCATGTGTGTTCCACAAGATCTCCAGATAGTTTCCGCCAAAGTTGCTCCAGAACCATCTAACCACCACAAATAGGAACGCATGGATGCTATGGATTTCCCCCCCCCCACTAAAGGACCAGAGGCAGGGAAAGTGGCAAGCCATCATTACCTTGATGTTGGCCTCGCAGAGGTCCAAAAGTTAAGTAAGAGCTCAAAGCCAGGAGGCTCAGAGCAGCATCCATACTGGTCCACTAGGGCAGTTTCCCCAGCAGTTTTCCCCAAAGTTCGGCCACTTATAGGGGAGAGAACATAATGTAAGAACATAAGAGATGCCAATGTTGGATCAGGCCAAAGGCCCATCCAGTACAACACTCTGTGTCACACAGTGGCCAGAAATACCAGGGGCCATCAGGAGGTCCAGCAGTGGAGCCAGGACATTAGAAGCCCTCCCACTGTTGACCCCCCCCAAGCACCAAGAAGACAGAGCATCACTTGCCCCAGAGCCCCTAGCTATACCTTGTGGCTAATAGCCACTGATGGACCTCTGCTCCATATGCTTATCTAATTCCCTTTTGAAGCCGTCCATGCTTGTAGCACCCACCACTTCCTGTGGCAGTGAATTCCATGTGTTAATCACTCTTTGGGTGAAGAAGTACTTCCTTTTATCCGTTCTAACCCGACCGCTCAGCAATTTCATGGAGTGCCCACGGGTTCTTGTATTGTGAGAAAGGGAGAAAAGTACCTCTTTCTTTACCTGCTCTATCCCATGCATAATCTTATAAACCTCAATCATGTCACCCCTCAGTCATCGTTTCTCTAAGCTAAAGAGCCCTAAGCGCCCTAACCTTTTCTCATAGGGAAAGTGTTCCAACCCTTTTATCATTCAAGTTGCCCTTTTCTGCACTTTTTCCAAAGCTATAATATCCTTTTTAAGGTGTGGTGACCAGAACTGCACACAGTATTCCAAATGAGGTCGCACCATTGATTTATATAGGGGCATTATGATATTGGCTGATCTGTTTTCAATACCCTTCCTAATAATCCCCAGCATAGCATTGGCCTTCTTTATTGCAGTCACACACTGTCTCGACATTTTCAGTGAGTTATCCACTACAACTCCAAGATCTCTCTCTTGATCAGTCTCTGCCAGTTCAGACCCCATCAATGTGTATTTATATTTAGGATTTTTAGCTCCAATGTGCATCACCTTGCACTTGGCCACATTGAACCCCATTTGCCATGTTGACACCCACTCGCCCATCCTTGACAGATCCCCTTGGAGTGCCTCACAATCCTCACTGGTTTTCACCACCCTGAACAACTTTGTATCATCCGCAAATTTAGCCACTTCACTGCTTACTCCCATCTCCAAATCATTAATGAACAAGTTAAAAAGCAGTGGACCAAGTACTGATCCCTGCGGTACCCCACTGCTTACCACCCTCCACTGAGAAAATTGCCCACCTACACTCACTCTCTGTTTTCTATGAACTAGCCAGTTTTTGATCCATAAAAGAACTTGTCCTTCTATCCCATGATTTTTGAGCTTACTTAGGAGCCTTTGATGAGGAACTTTATCAAAAGCTTTCTGGAAGTCAAGGTAAATAATATCTATTGGATCCCCCTTGTCCACATGTTTGTTCACCCCCTCAAAGAACACTAACAGGTTAGTGAGACAAGATCTTCCCTTACAGAAACCGTGCTGAGTCTGCCTCAATAGGTTTTGTTCATCTATGTGCCTACTAATTCTTTCCTTAATAATGGTTTCCACCAATTTACCCGGTATCGACGTCAGACTGACTGGCCTGTAATTTCCCGGATCTCCTCTGGAACCCTTTTTAAAGATGGGAGTGACATTAGCTACCTTCCAATCCTCAGGAATGGAGGCAGATTTTAAGGAAAGATTACATATCTTTGTCAGGAGATCTACAAGTTCACATTTGAGTTCTTTCAGAACTCTCGGATGTATGCCATCTGGGCCTGGTGATTTTTCAGTTTTTAAGTTGTCTATCAGTTTTAGGACCTCCTCTCTCGTCACCTCAATCTGACTCAGGTCTTCCAACACCCCTCCTGAAATCAGTGGTTCTGGAGTGGGCAAGCACTTCTCATCTTCCACAGTGAAGACGGAGGCAAAAAATGCATTTAGCTTCTCAGCCATTTCCCTATCATCCTTCAATACTCCTTTTACCCCTTGGTCGTCCAAGGGCCCCACTGCCTCCCTGGCTGGTTTCCTGTTTCTAATGTATTTGAAGAAAGTTTTATTGTTGGTTTTTACGTTTTTTGCTATATGCTCCTCATATTCCCTTTTTGCCTGCCTGACCTCAGACTTGCATTTTATTTGCCATAGCCTGTGTTCCGTTTTATCAGCCTCACTGTGACTAGCTTTCCACTGCTTAAAGGAATTCTTTTTACTTTTTACAGCCTCCATTACTCTGTTTGTTAACCATGCAGGCTTTTTCCTATACCTGTTTGTGCCTTTCCTAACCTGCGGAATATATATTTTTTGAGCTTCTAGGATCGTAGTTTTAAATAGATCCCAAGCTTCCCCAATTGTTTTGACCCTTTCTACTTTTCCTTTCAGTTTCCTCCCCACGTGTCCCCTCATATCAGAGAAATTACCCCTTTTAAAGTTAAAAATGGTTGTGTGAGTCTTTTTGGCCAATTCTCTATTTGTACAAATGATGAACTCAACAACATTATGATCACTGTTTCCAAGCGGTGCAATCACTTTTACATCTCTCACCAGGTCTTGAGTGTTACTTAGGACCAAATCAAGGATCGCCTCTCCCCTGGTAGGTTCCGTGACCATCTGCTCCATAGCACAGTCATTTAGAGTGTCTAGAAACTCAATCTCTTTTTCCCGACTAGAACACATATTGACCCAATCAATGTGTGGGTAGTTAAAATCACCTATTATTACACAGTGTTTTTGTCTAGTTGCTATCTTTAAGGCATTCATCATTTTATAATCCTCCTCTATCTTTTGATCTGGTGGGCGATAACAAACTCCCAGTGTTAAGTTTCCTTTTGGCCCCCCTATTTCAACCCATAGAACTTCCAGAAGCGAATCCAATTCACTTAGCCTCTCAATCTTTCTAGACTTTATACCCTCTCTGACATACAGAGCTACCCCACCTCCAACCCTTCCCCCCCTATCCTTCCGATATAATATATAACCGGGAATCACTGTGTCCCACTGATTTTCCTCATCCCACCAAGTTTCAGAAATACCCACAATGTCTATTTTTCCCTCCGACACCAAGCACTCCAACTCCCCGATTTTACCTCGGACACTTCTAGCATTTGTATAGAAACAGCTGTAATTTCCCTTACAAGTTAAGCCTGCATCCTTCCTCTTGCTATCTCGAGTCGTTGTCCGGCAGTCCATGTCACCAGCCATGGCCTCTGTGGACAATTTCAATCCACCTCCCTGTAGAAAAGCAACCGGTACCCCCTCACCTCTCTCAGATGAGCCAACCCGAACCAGAGACTTTTCATCTCCTGTCGGCTTTCCCCCAATATTCAGTTTAAAAGCTGCTCTGCCACCTTTTTGATTTTAAGTGCCAGCAGCCTGGTTCCTTCTCGGGACAAGTGGAGACCGTCTCGCCTGTACAGCTCCCTCTTGTTCCAAAAAGTATCCCAGTGCCTAACAAACCTGAACCCTTCCCCCCTACACCATCGTCTCATCCACGCATTGAGACTCCTGATCTCTGCCTGTCTCTCCGGCCCTGCGCGTGGAACAGGTAACACTTCTGAGAAGGCTACCTTGGAGGTCCTGGACCTAAGTTTCCTGCCCAGCAGCCTAAATTTCTCCTCCAGGACCTCACGACTGCATTTCCCCACATCGTTGGTGCCGACATGCACCACGACCACTGGCTCCTCCCCAGCACTATCTACCAGCCTATCTAAAACACGCGTAATGTCCGCTACCTTCGCACCAGGCAGGCAAGTCACCATACGGTCAGTACGCGGGTTCGCCACCCAGCTGTCTACCTGCCTAAGGATCGAATCACCCACTACCAAGAGCCCCCCTCCCACCCTGCTCAGGGATGGTTCCTTGGTGCAAAAGGAGAGCCGCTCACCAGCTGGGGAAGAGGTCCCTTCTGAGGGCACATTCCCCTTATCCTCAGCATGGTGCCCTGTTTCCCCTAGACCCTCATGCTCCCTGACAGCAGCGGGGCTGCCAGATCCAGAGTGGGACGAAGCTAACAAGTCCCCGAGAGTCTTTTCTGTGTGCCTAGCTGACTGTCTCTGCTTCTCCAGGTCAGCCACCTTGGCCTCAAGGGAGCACACACGTTCCCTGAGAACCAGGAGCTCCTTGCACCGAGGACACACCCAAGACTTCTGCCCAGTGGGCAGATAGTCATACATGTGACACTCCGTGCAAAACACTGGATAGCCCCCAACCCCCTGCTGGCATTCTGGCTTCATAATTCTTTTAAAATAAATAAATATAATCCCCCTTTTAAACCCTTGGTATTTATGGGCCCCATCACTCCTCGGCAAATAGAAGGAGAAGTTGTGGAAGTAGTGACAGACTTCTCGTTCCTGGGATCCCAGATCACCACAGACTGTGACAGCAGCCATGAAATTAAAAGACGCCTGCTCCTTGGGAGGAAAGCGATGGCGAACCTGAACAGCATGATAAAAAGTAGAGACATCACCCTGCCAACAAAAATACGCATGGTCCAAGCAATGGTATTCCCAGTAGTCATGTATGGCTGTGAGAGTTGGACTATAAGGAAGGCCGAGCGCCGAAGAATAGATTCTTTTGAACTATGGTGCTGGAGAAGACTCTTGAGAGTCCCTTGGACTGTAAGGAGATCAAATCAGTCAATCCTAAAAGAAATCAACCCTGACTGTTCCCTGGAAGGCCAGATAATGAAACTGAAGCTCAAAGACTTTGGCCACCCAATGAGAAGGGAGCACTCACTGGAGGAGAAGACCCTGATGCTGGGAAAGATTGAAGGTCAAAGAAGACGGGGACGGCAAAGGATGAGATGGTTGGACAGTGTCATCGACGCAACGAACATGAAACTGAGCAAACTTCAGAGGACGGCAGAAGAAAGGAGGGCCTGGCGGGATCTGGTCCAAGGGGTCACGAAGAGTCAGACTCGACTGTGCGACTGAACAACAACAAAGTCTGTGTCACAACCCTGGTCTTCCTTGGAGGTCTCTCATCCACAGACTTGCTAGGGGCAGCTCTGCTTAGCTTCCAGGAGCTGAGAAGATTGGACTAGCCTGGGCTATCCAGGGCAGGGGATGAATGGTTCTTAGGACCCGTTGGTGTCAATGGGAGAGACTTAACAGTGTCATTCTAAGCTAAGATATATCCTTTTAAGCCCATGGAGCAGAAAGACAAGTGTATTGGCCTCAACACACTTCAATGGGTAAAACTCTGTGGTTGTTTTGTTTTGTTTTGCCGTCAAGTTGCAGCTGATTTATGATAACCCCTGTAGGATGTTCCAGGCAAGAGATGTTCCAAAGTGGTTTGCCTTGGCCTGTGTGGTGACCGTGGTATTCCTTGGTGGTCTCCCATTGAAACACTAACCAAGGCTGACCCTGTTTAGCTTCCGAGAGCGGTCAAGATCAGGCTAGCCTAGGCTGTCCAGGTTAGGAGACTGCACTCAACCCCACCCCCATTGAAATCAGTGGAACTTAAACATCCTTCACTTTGCCTGGATTGTCCCCATTAATGATAAACTAGCAAAATGTTGATTGCTTATGATGCATGGGCTCTCTTGGTAGGACCAGCCTTGGAGATGCTTACTTTCCACCTGCCATCCAAATATGTATCTGGGTAGGAAGAGGAGAGATGTTATGGGTCCCCTGACAGGGTGGGTCCAGGGTTTGGGGGCTCCAAGCAGTCCCCACCTGCCCACCACCAGCCTCTCCCTTTGCAGCCCTGCATCAGCCTGTGTATCCTTCTCCTTCACACAGGCCGTCCCACTACCCAAGATCAGCTGCGCAATGTTCCCTCTAAGCTGTGGAGTCTTGTGAGCAAAACTTCTACTTTGTGAGCTACTGGCATTAGAGGTCCTTTCCGCACTGGACCGTAAGTCCTGGTTCAACCCTGTCCCCGAACTTACATTCTACACGACATGCGAGTTCACCCCCTGTACTTATCTCGGGGTATTTTTTGTTTCCACATTACACTGAGGTCACCCCAGTTTCACCCCACGCTTGTCTCGGGACAAACGGATGCTGTTATAACCAGGGATAAACGCAAGGTCTTGTGTCGCAAGTTGAACTCTGATAAAACCAGTGCAGAAAGGACCGAAGTTGGGAGCAAGCGTTTTGGCTACTGCATAAATTAGTTTGTCCTGGAGCCATCCTTCCTGAGCTAAGACAAAAATGTGTGAGCCGGGGGCTAAAAAACTGTGAGCTAGCTCACACTGAGTCAGCTTAGAGGGCACACTGCCTGCATGTCCTTCCTCTAATGACACTGGCTGTGCACACGGCTGAGAGTGTGGTTGCCATGGCCACCCGGAGAGCTGCCAAGGTGTGCCACCCGCATGGCCCTTCCCCAATGGTGCTGGGGCACCTGGGGTCATGGGTGGTGTGGCCCTTCAAGCCAACGGGGAAGGGCATGCAGACAGGGGACAGGGGAGGCGCAGGGGTTGGAGTCAGGGACAGGGGACCCCACCAGAAACCCTGGTAGGGGTGCCAGCCTCCAGGTGGGACCTGGGGATCCCCCGGAATTACGGCTCCCCTCCAGACCCCAGAGACCAGTCCCCCTGGAGGAAACAGCTACTGTGGAAGGTGGACTCTGTGGCCCCGTACCCGACGGAGGCTCCTCTCCTCAGGCTCCATTCCCAAATCTCCAGGAGTTTCCCAGCTTGGATCTGCCAGGCCTAGCCCCCCCCATCCCCAGCTGGCGGTGCAGGGGGACGGGGCAACCTTACCCTACTTCAGGGTTGGCTGACGCCAGGCCCTGCCCCATGGAAACTTTCTTCCTATTAAAACCCAGCGGGTAAAGAAACAAATAGCTAAAACAAATAGCTTTAGTGTTGGGTACAATAAGCCTAAATCAAGGATTTTTTAAAAAAATGAAAACCAAACATAAATGTCGCCGTGTACATCTCTACAATGATGCCATTTGTGATTAGGGGCATCGTGGCGAGAGGAGCGAGGCGCAGGCGTCGCAGGAAGAAGACGTACGTGGCAGAGCTCAGGTTCACACACTTCGGGAACTTCAATTTGCCACTCAGGGTCTGTGTGATTATTGCTCTATTTGAAAACCAGGGGTGAGGTCAGGCCGATACATTGGACTGCAAATGTGAATTTTCCACACCGGTAGGCTCTCTCGAGAGGGACCAGTGGGGGAGTTCTTTGATCACACTCAAAGCATTCCCAGCCCTGGAGGTAGCCAGCCAGGCCCCAAAAGAGGTGGATGCCTGGCTCTGCTCAGCACTCCGTGAGAAGTATCTGTGGAGGTCAGTGCCAGATTTACGCATAAGCTAAATAAGCTACAGCTTAGGGCCTCACAATCTGCTGGGGACTCAAATAAAGAAACAACCAAAAAAATGATTTAAAAAATCTCATAGAAAAATCACACAAATGAAGTCAGACATATCACAATGATAAATTCTAAATAATTTTAAATATACAAAATATAGGTAAAGGTAAAGGTTTCCCTTGCTCAAAAGCCAGTTCCAGAGAGGGCCCTACAGGAATATCACTCGGCCACAGCAGAGAACTCAGACCAAGCGTGATCCACCTGGAGAAGGAAATGGCAACCCACTCCAGTATTTTTGCCAAGAAAACCCCATGGACAGTATCAAAAGGCTAAAAGATATGACGCCGGAAGATGAGCCCCTCAGGTCGGAAGGTGTCCAATATGCTACTGAGGAAGAGCAGAGGACAAGTACAAGTAACCCCAGAAAGAGTGAAGCGGCTGGGCCAAAGCCGAAAGGACGCTCAGTTGTGGATGTGTCTGATGGTGAAAGGAAAGTCCGATGCTGCAAAGAACAATACTGCATAGGAACCTGGAATGTAAGATCTATGAATCAAGGTAAGCTTGACGTGGTCAAAAATGAGATGGCAAGACTGAACATCGATATCCTAGGAATCAGTGAACTAAAGTGGACAGGAATGGGCGAATTTAACTCAGAAGACCATTATATCTACTACTGTGGCCAGGAATCTCGTAGAAAAAATGGTGTGGCCTTTATAGTCAACAAGAGAGTGCAAAAGGCAGTACTGGGATACAATCTCAAAAATGACAGAATGATTTCTGTCCGATTCCAAGGCAAACCATTCAACATCACAGTAATTCAAGTGTATGCCCCAACCACTGATGCAGAAGAGGCTGAAGTGGACCGGTTCTATGAAGACCTACAACACCTCCTAGAACTAACACCAAAAAATGATGTCCTCATCATCATAGGGGACTGGAATGCTAAAGTAGGAAGTCAAAAGGTAACTGGAATAACAGACAAGTTTGGCCTTGGAAAGCAAAATGAAGCAGGGCAAAGGTTAACAGAGTTTTGTCAAGAGAACACACTGGTCATAGCGAACACCCTTTTCCAACAACCTAAGAGGCGACTCTACACATGGACATCACCAGATGGGCAACACCGAAATCAGATTGACTATATAATTTGCAGTCAAAGATGGAGAAGCTCTATCCAGTCAGTAAAAACAAGACCTGGAGCTGACTGTGGTTCAGATCATGAGCTACTCATTGCAAAATTCAGACTTAAACTGAAGAAAATTGGGAAAACCACGAGGCCATTCAGGTTTGACCTAGATCGCATCCCTGATGAATATACAGTAGAGGTGAAGAATAGATTCAAGGGTCTGGATTTGATAGATAGAGTGCCTGAAGAACTATGGACAGAGGTTCGTGACATCGTACAGGAGGCAGCAATCACCACCATCCCAAAGAAAAAGAAATGTAAGAAAGCAAAGTGGCTTTCTGATGAGGCTTTACAAATAGCAGAGGAAAGAAGGAAAGCGAAAGGCAAAGGCGAAAAGGAAAGATTTACCCAACTGAACGCAGATTTCCAGAGAACAGCAAGGAGAGATAAGGAGGCCTTCCTGAATGAACAGTGCAAAGTAATAGAAGAAAACAATAGAATGGGAAGGACTAGAGATCTCTTCAAGAAAGTTGGAGAAATCAAGGGAGCGTTCCATGCAAAGCTGGCCATGATAAAGGACAAAAACGGTAGGGACCTAACAGAAGCAGAAGAGATTAGGAAAAGATGGCAAGAATACACAGAAGAACTATACAAGAAAGACCTCGATGTCCTTGACAACCACGACGGTATAATCACTGACCTCGAGCCAGACATCCTGGAATGTGAAGTTAAATGGGCCTTAGAAAGCATTACTAACAACAAAGCTAGTGGAGGTGATGGTATCCCAGCTGAGCTATTCAAAGTCTTAGAAGAGGATGCTGTTAAAGTTCTGCACTCCATTTGCCAGCAAATTTGGAAAACGCAACAGTGGCCACAGGATTGGAAAAGATCAGTATACATTCCAATCCCAAAGAAGGGCAATGCCAAGGAATGTTCAAACTATCGCACAATTGCACTCATATCACACGCTAGCAAGGTCATGCTCAAGATCCTACAAGCTAGGCTTCAACAGTACGTGGATAGAGAACTACCAGAAGTACAAGCTGGGTTTCGAAGAGGTAGAGGAACTAGAGATCAAATTGCCAACATTCGCTGGATTATGGAGAAAGCAAGAGAGTACCAGAAAAATATCTACTTCTGCTTCATTGACTATGCTAAAGCCTTTGACTGTGTGGATCACAACAAACTATGGCAGGTCCTTAAAGAGATGGGAGTACCAGACCACCTCACATGTCTCTTGAGAAACCTGTATAAGGGCCAAGAAGCGACAGTTAGAACCGGATATGGAACAACTGATTGGTTCAGCATAGGAAAAGGAGTACGACAAGGATGTATACTGTCACCTTGCTTATTTAATATATATGCAGAGTACATCATGCGAAATGCTGGCCTGGATGAATCACAAGCGGGAATTAAGATTGCTGGGGAAAAGATCAACAACCTCAGATATGCAGACGATACCACTCTGATGGCAGAAAGTGAAGAGGACCTCAAGAGCCTCTTGCTCAGGGTAAAAGAGGAGAGCGCAAAAGTGGGCTTGAAGCTCAACATCAAAAAAACTAAGATCATGGCATCCGGCCCCATCACTCCTTGGCAAATAGAAGGGGAAGTCGTGGAAGTGGTGACAGACTTCACGTTCCTGGGATCCCAGATCACCGCAGACTGTGACAGCAGTCATGAAATTAAAAGACGCCTGCTCCTTGGGAGGAAAGCGATGGCGAACCTAAACAGCATGATAAAAAGTAGAGACATCACCCTGCCAACAAAAGTCCGCATGGTCAAAGCAATGGTATTCCCAGTAGTCATGTATGGCTGTGAGAGTTGGACTATAAGGAAGGCCGAGCGCCGAAGAATAGATTCTTTTGAACTATGGTGCTGGAGGAGACTCTTGAGAGTCCCTTGGACTGCAAGAAGATCAAATCAGTCAATCCTAAAAGAAATCAACCCTGACTGTTCCCTGGAAGGCCAGATAATGAAACTGAAGCTCAAATACTTTGGCCACCAAATGAGAAGGGAGCACTCACTGGAGAAGACCCTGATGCTGGGAAAGATTGAAGGTCAAAGAAGACGGGGACGGCAAAGGATGAGATGGTTGGACAGTGTCACCGAGGCAACGAACATGAAACTGAGCAAACTTCAGAGGACAGCGGAAGACAGGAGGGCCTGGCGGGATCTAGTCCATGGGGTCGCGAAGAGTCGGACTCGACTGTGCGACTGAACAACAAGGGCCTCAGCAAGTCTAAATCCGGCCCTGGTGGAGGTGCTCCAAGCTACTCTGCCATAGAATGCCTCTGCACACCAAGATAGAGAAGAAGAGATTGCTATTTCCACTGCTTAATTACAGTAATCTGACTGCTTGTCTTTACAGGGGGAGGGTCCGAGCCTATTTCTAGCCCTTCCTTTCAAGGGACAGGGCAGCGAGTGTGTCAGTTCCTAGGGAAAAAATGCTCAGAGGGCATTTAATGGCCTTCAGAGAGCATTTAAATGCCTTCCGAGTTCCCTTCCACAGGACAAGAATGCTGCCCCCTTAAAACCCCCCCCAACACCCCCCCCCCCGGTTTCTGCTAGCCCCGTACCACCTAGGGCATGGTCAGGAGTAAGGTTTCCAACATGGCTACTTGTGGGGGCGGGGCTTTTAATTAGGCGGGCGGGGCCCCAGAATGCCCCACTGTAGTTCCGGGCCTGTTGGTGTTCAAACTCCCAAAGTTTCCAGGTGTAAATCTGAAGAGTTCTCACAAAAATTTGCAAACCGAGAGCCAGTTTGGTGTCGTGGTTAAGAGTGGCGGACTCTGATCTGGGATTCCCCCTTCTCCTCCACATGAAGCCTGTTGGGTGACCTTGGGCCAGTCACGGCTCCCTCAGAGCTCTCTCGGCTCCTAAAAGACAAGTCTAACTCGCCAAGCACAACACTAAAAGCTAGAACTGGTGGCTGCCAGACAATTCTAGGATGTCCTGACTACTCTACATGCCAAGTCATGCAATAATTAATCTCACAAAAGCCGACATATGGCAACATTTCTTATTTGGATGGGAGAGAATTGGGCAAGGCCATTTCTTGACAAGAGTTTGTGCATAAAGCAACCCAACCTTAATGAAAAACAGGAGGCTCAAAAAGTCGAGGACCTCAGGAGCAGAGGCTACCCAACATACATATTTGGGAGGAGGGGGGAGTGATGGGAAATCTAGCTAAATCACTACTGAGCAGTATATTCGGATGCTGCAGTGCTCCCCCAGAAGAACAGGAGCAAGGGAAGGGGATGCTGCCGGCATGGTGTAGTGGTTAAGAGCGGCAGGCTCGAACCTGGAGAACTGGGCTGGATTTCCCCACTCCTCCTCCCCATGAAGGCTACTGGGTGACCTTGGGGCAGTCACAGGTTCTCTCTCTCAGAACTCTCTCAGCTCCACCTGCCTCACAAGATGTCTGTTGTGGGGAGAGGAAGGGAAGGGGACCGAAAGCTGCTTCGAGACTCCTCCGGGTAGAGAAAAGCAGGGTATAAAGCCCTGCTGTTCTTCTCCTACCACTTTCCCAAGATAATATTATGTTGAAAGGCATCACCTTCATTTGCAATACTGTGGTTTTAGTGTGTGTGTGTGTGTGCACGCACACGTTTGCTAGGTTTGCCAGCTTTAGATGGGGAAATACCTGGAGATTTTGGAGGTGGAGCCTGAAGAATGTGGGGTTTGGAGGGGGGGAGGGACTTTGATGCTGTACAAAGTGGCCATTTTCTCCAGGTGAATGGATCAATTGTAATCCTGGAAGATCTGCAGCTCCTGTGAAGGTTGGCAAACCTTGTGTTTGCTTCTGCTCCATACAGGAGCAGATATTTCTAGAGGACCAGGTCCCATCAGCCTCATTTCTCCATGAATCTTGGAACCAAAGTGTGTGTGTGTGGGGGGGGAAGCAAACGCACCAGGCTTCGAGCCAAGCAGTTGTCTTTTTTCTTTCTCCATGAAACCGAGTCAGCATTTTGTAGCATAAACATGTGAGGCAGGGCTCCCCCCCCCAACAGCTGGAGCGTCTCTCAGCAGCAGAGCCTCCTACATGGCAAAGTCCCGTGCACCTCTCTCAAAAGACAAATGAACACTAAAGAAATAATAATAATAATCCCTCTCCTCCGGATCTTATAAACAGAAGAAAAGGAAAGGCACTGATAGCAATCTCTGCTAGCCCATTAATAAAGGGCTGTTTCGTTTGCATCTGGAGCCGTTTCTAAATTCTCCCATATGTATTAATCATACGTATTTTATATTATAAATCCCGCATGCCGCCACAATCTGGGACACTCATATTCCCCAAAGGGGCCTTGACGGCTTTGCAAGGCTAACAAAAGCAGGGCAGCTTCTATAGGGAAGCTTCCATCCGAGTCCATCTCCTGCAGCAGAGTCTTCTGGAGGTAATAAAACATGGAGGGAGATGCTATCTGGTAGGTCTGGAGTGTTTTGTTCCCTTGAAAGTCAAGCAGGCAGCTGATTTAAAGTTTCCAGCTAGGTCATACAAAAGTCAGGAGCAGCTGCATCCAGCCGGGTTCAGAGTTTGAATATTTATGGTGTCAATCTGAAATCCAGATAACTACAAATAACCTAAACCCATTAACTCCCTGGCCGCAAGAGAAAGCTCTCTGGCTGTTAATGCAGAGGCGGCTGGAGTTATAGAGAGGGTACCAGACCCCCTCCTCCTCCAGAGGTCGTGCGGTGCTCCCGAAGCAGCGGCCCCGTTCCCGCCACATTCGATGTGCTTCCAGGAAAGCTGTTATTTAGCGCCACGTGATCAATGGCAACATTTGGGGAGCTCCAAGAGACTGGGATGTTCGGGTCAAATCAAGCCCATCAAAAAAGTACAGTCTGATAAATCAGTTGTCAGCTGAGTAATAATTCTGCCCACTTAGTCAAACGACCCGTGGCACAAAGTGCAGGAGTCTCGCAGCCCCAGAGCAACTTCATGGGGAGAATGCTACCTCCGAAAGGTGAATGACGGCTTGCAGCGGAGGAGGAAACCACGAATATGCTGTGAACTGCTTTGAGGGCCCATTTGGACCCCAAACGTCTGGGTGCGATTTGAAAAAATAAATAATATCCGGTATCTTTTAAGGCATGTGGGCCTTGCTGACTGATCCCGGGGCTTCCCAATGTCCCGAAGGCCTGACAGCTGGTACATACACAGCTCCAGTTATCCTAGTTATTGGGGGCAGGTTAAAATGAGGTATTTCTAAGCATTTCCCTCGTTGCATTAAGGTAATCCCAGGTAACATAAAAAGCTGAGATACACGCAAAGCCAGCCTCGTAACCAGACATTTTTGCTTGGTGGGGAAGTTTTGTGGGGCAGCCGGGGAGGGGGAGGAGGGAGGGGGCAGCTGCAAGATTTAAAGGGCCCTCCAGCTGATCAGTGGGCCACATGCTCCACCAATCAGCTGGAAGGCAGCAGGTGTTGTGGGGCGTGCCTCATACTTGAGGGGGCAGAGCCCCAAAATGCCCCGCTGTAGCTGCGGGACTGCATGAAACCGAAGACACATTCATTGCGAGAAATATCAGAAATAGTGTCATTTTTTGTCTCCTGAAAGAAAAAAAGGAGGTCACTCTCAGTGTCTAGACTCCTGGAGGATAATAAATAGAATGGGGGTTCACAGGAAGGTAAACTGGGCATTCTGGGCATGCTCACCAAATAGAAATTCTTCACATTCTTTGCAGGAAGCCTATCAGTTAAACTCGTATAGAAGCAAGGTAAAGTTTCAGCATAACGTTCTATCCCAGTCTTCCTTCAAGGAGCTCAGGGTAGTATTCTCTGGTCTCCTTCCTCCATTTTTTCTTCACAACAACCCTGTAAGGAAGGTTAGGCTGAGAGAAAAAGTGATTGCCCCAGGATAGTGAGCTTCATGGAGTCTGTATCTCCCAGAACCTGGCCAGCAGGTTAGTTGGTGTTGATGTTATCTATGGTTGCCAACTCTGTGTTGGAAAATTCTTGGAGATTTGGGCTTGGAGCCTGGGGAAGTCAGGGTTTTTTGGGGGGGGACCTCAGCAGGGTCTAATGCCATAAAGCCCACTCTCCAAAGCTGCCGTTTTCTCCAGGGGAACTGATCTCTGTCATCTGGAGATCAGTTGTAATTCCATCAGATCTCCAGCCCTCACCTGGAGATTGGCAGCCCTCACCTGGAGATTGGCAGCCCTAGTTGCCCATTCCCTCCCCCAGCTTTTCCTGGCACATACCTGGTGGGGTATAAATGTCATAAAAATAAAATAAAATAAAATAACTAATAAAACACGTGTGGGAATTGTAGAGTATGCACAAAAAATCCACTAGGGATGCCTGTACATCCTCTGCCTTGGCTTGTATCTTTTTTGCCAGTCACAAACATTTCTAGCTGTTCACCAAGTCACCTCTCTGTCTGGTGTAGTAGTTAAGTGCGCGGATTCTAATCTGGGAGAACTGGGTTTGATTCCCCACTCCTCCACTTGCAGCTGCTGGATGATCTTGGGCAAGCCATAGTTTTGTCAGAGCTGTTCTCTCAGGAGCAGTTCTCAAGAGAGCTCTTTCAGCCCCGCCTACCTCACAGGGTGTCTGTTGTGGGGAGGGGAAGGAAAAGGAGGTTGTAAGCCACTGTGAGACTCCTTTAGGTAGTGAAGAGCCGGATATAAATCCAATCTCTTCTTCTTCTCCTTCTCCTTCTCCTTCTCCTTCTCCTTCTCCTTCCTTCCTTCCTTCCTTCCTTCCTTCCTTCCTTCCTTCCTTCCTTCCTTCCTCCCTCCCTCCCTTCCTTCCTTCCTTCCCTACATGTCACTGGCTTTCTGCAGGTGCTCACACATCACCTGAGTAAACTTTATTTCTCCCCCCCCCCCTTGTTGCACCGCTGTTCCATCTGGCAGAAAATAGTTTTAAAAGGACAGTCAAATCACTCACAAGTCATCATTCACAGGAAATCATTCATAAATAAACACTCTCTTTAAAAATAAAAATCTCCTGTTTGGCATTCAGCTAAGTAGTCCTTTGAGAAATCAATGACTATTGGTTTGCTTGTTTTGGCAGGATTTTGTGCATGCACATTTTTTGTGTGTGGGGAGGAACCAATACAAACCCCTTTCCGAAGGCGTTTGAGTAGGTTGGTGAAAACCCAACAGACTGAGTAATCGGCTTGTGTCTGATCTTCACAATCGAGCATGGTAAGTTTGTTGAACCCACTCACATTGAAACAGGCACCTATCCTAATGCAAAGTTTGAACCCAAAAGAAGCTCTGTGCAACACAAATGGGGCAAATCTACCTGCTTCTCATAAAGGTCCTCAGTGCAGTGGCTTTCTTCTGATCCCCACGTTTCAGTTATGAAAGTGTTTCTTCTTCCACAGGCAATATATTTAATTCACAGGGACCCAAAATGGTTTACGACTTTTCCTCCTCTTCCATTTGATCCTCACAACAACCCTGTGAGGTAGGTTTGGCCGAGAGCAGGGCTGGCTCCAGCTTATTTTGCACCCTAGGCGAGGATCCCTTCTGCCCCCCCCCCGTGCGCCCACCAATTTTCAAAAATAAATGCATTCTAGGAAGAATGAAAAGCATAAATAATCAAGAAACTCCCAGAGTACGGGGCCAGGTGCAGTTTGGTGCCCCTAAGGGCCGTCCCGCTCTAGGCAATCGCCTAGTTTGCCTAGTGAGTGAGCTGGCCCTGGCCGAGAGAGCCAGGTTAGAACAGATAAAAAGAAGTACTTCTTCACACGAAGAGTGATGAACACGTGGAATTCACTGCCACAGGAGGTGGTGGCTGCTACAAGCATGGACGGCTTCAAGAGGGAATTAGATAAACCTATGGAGCAGAGGTCCCTCAGTGGCTATTAGTCACAAGGTATAGACAGGAACTCTCATTCTGGGGCAAGTGATGCTCTGTATTCTTGCTGCTTGGGGGGGGGGCGCAACAGTGGAAGAGCTTCTAGTGTCCTCCTGGCCCCACTGCTGGGCCTCCTGGCGGCACCTGGTATTTCTGGCCACTGTGTGACCCAGAGTGTTGGACTGGATGGGCCTTTGACCTGATCCAGCATTGGCTTCTCTTATGTTCTTATGAGAGTGTGACTGGCCCAAGGCCACCCAGCAGGGTCCCACAGCAGAGTGGGGATTTGAACCTGGGTCTCCCAGATCCTAGTCCAATAACTAACCGCTACCCAAGGCTGGCGTGGCTGGAGAATTGGGGGGGGAGTATGAATGGGGTTCTCTACCCCTGTGATTAAGACGCCCACCCTCTGACCCTGGCTGCGATCGGACAGGCAAGTCCCTCGGACGTTGTGATGGCTCCCTGCCAGATTTGAAGTGCACAATCAGACGGCAACATCTGCCTCCCGTCCCTCAGTCATCCCCCCCCCCCCCACATACACACACACTTTCCCAACACCAGATTAAGTCCGGTGGTTACAACGGAACATGTCTCAGTGTAGATTTCTGAGTGTCTGATCTCTCCCTTGCTCACTCAAGCCGCTTGCTGAGGTCTGTCGCTTCCGGTCCCTGGCCACCACTTCTTTTTTGCAATTAGCAATGTGCACTTAACTGTATATCCGCTTCTAGTGAATAAGCAGTTACGCACATGTGCACATTCGATGGTTTAAAAAAAGAAAAAGAAGAAGCTGCCTGCCCATCCTCTCTGTGGTGAGTGCACAGTGGCAGGCTAGACAGTCAGCCGTGGGGTGAGGCAGGAATAGGGTGGCATGTCTGGTCGCACCTCTCTGGGAGAAATAGCTCCGGAGAAGTTAGAGGTGTGGCCAGACCGTGCCAAAGCCTGCCCTCTGATCGTAGCCCCTGACTCCCTTTTGTGGAGGCTGCCTGTGCTTTCCCACATATTCCTCCACAGCCACAGAAGCTAGAAACATGTGCTTTCGGAGGGTGGGGTTTTGTTTTGTTTCTGCTTTAAAAAAAGGAAAAAAGAATGAAAGCCAAGATACTCACAAACCAGAATTCTGTTCCAGAGAGGAAACGATGTCTGGATTTGCAAAAGACATGCCACGCTGCGTGGAGGCATGCCTCTGTGGGTGCCATGTGCTTGTTGGTTTACATTAATCATTGATCAGTGTCTGCCATCTTCTGAAATCCCTCAAGCTAGCATGGAGAGATGGTCACTTCACCTTCAGTCCTGCATTGCTGCCATCATTTACAGAGCAGGTACTGACAAACCCGTGAACCGTGTGTCATGTCATCCATCATAAGAAACGAAGCCAACAAGGCGTGAAGAGACGGGGAGCGGGAGGCAACTCTTGTCAGTGGCTTTGCTATCTGGGAAATGCCTACAGCTGGGACACTGCGCCAGCTCTTGCCAGTGGAGGGTTCCTTCCAGCAGGGTTCCCACAGGAAAAGCACTTGTCCTGGGACAATGAAAGCATGAACCAAGAGGCCATCCGCGTTTTAGTGGATCAGGAATAGTAAAACATTTGTCCTGGTGAGATGGCACTGCCAAGCTCAAACCAGGTCAACTGCGAAAAAGAGGCGCAAACGCTTCATTGTCATAGGACTACATCTGAAAAGGTGGGTTCAAAATCAGACCATTCTGCATGGGACAGATCACCAAAACAGAGTGTATGGAAAGTCGATTGTCCCTCTCTTCTGAATGCGAAGAAAAGAATTTCGGTGGCAGCATTGGGGTAATATGCTGTATAAAGTTCATGCCAGGGGTCCCCAGCCTTTTTGAACCTGTGGGCACATTTGGAATTCTGACGTGGCCTGGTGGGCGCAACCACAAAGTGGCCACCACAAAATGGCTGCCGCAGAAGGCCGAGCCAGCCACAGAATGACGGCCACGGCTTAAAGCCAGTCGCACAGTGCTGACACTTGTGCTGGGGTGGCAGCTGCTGCCAAAGCAACATTTTTAAAAAATCTGCACAGCCAATCAAACCTGCAGGAGTCTATCCCTACCTGGCCCCACCCACTCTTTAAAAACACTTGGTGGGCACCAGAAAAGGTTTTGACGGGCACCATGCCACCCATGGGCACCACATTGGGGCCCCCAGTTTATACAATACAGATTGAGTTAGAAGTGTTCTGGTTTTTAAAAGAATCACCACAACTTATATCCAAAAACCAGCTACAATTAAGCCATGAGAGCCAGTTTGGTGTAGTGGTTAAGTGTGCAGACTCTAATCTGGGAGAACCGGGTTTGATTCCTGAGTCCTCCACTTGTACCTGCTGGATGACCTTGGGCAAGCCGTAGTTCTGTCAGAACTCTCCTTGAAAGAGCAGTTCTCTCAGAGCTCTCTCAGCCCCACTGACCTCGTAGGGGCTGAGTTCAGACTGGCAGTTTGAAGCGGGAGGGAGTCGTGGCAAAAAAGACCCGGAACAAACTGCACCGACTGATGCGGGAGCATACCGGGGAGGAGGCGCAAGGGAGCGTTCACACTGTTGGCCCGGAGGCGCAGCTGTAAGTGGATTTTTTTCTGGTAATCCAGTTACGTGTGCTTATGTGCTCATGCGCATAAGCGCATCCCTACCAGATTGTGGCTTTTCGCATTCACATTTCCGGGAAGCGTTTCTAGAGTTTGATACCACTTTCAGCTGGTATTTTTTAAACTCAGGAGGGAAGCGTTACAAGATGGGTTGAGTACGGCTGGGGAACGGCTGACAGATGTGCCTGTGTGAACGGCCCCTTTAATCCATTTGTGAAACGTTTCTGGCTCGTGCCTATATCGGGGAAAACTGCCAGTCTGAACTCAGCCAGGGTGTCTGTTGTGGGGAGGGGAAGAGAAAGGAATTTGTAAGCCACTCTGAGACTCTGAGTGAAGGGTGGGGTATAAATCCAATCTCCTCCTCCTCCTCCTCCTCCTCCTCTTCCTCCTTCTGTTGCAAGGAAAGCTAAGAATAAGTTTTGGAGCTAGTCTTGATTGACCGTGGGAAAGTTTAAACAAAAGTTGGTTTGGGAGTGAGTCTGGGAGCTTCTTTCATTTTAGAGAGGGGTCCTTAACAGGTCTAATCAGAATCCTACTCAGGCTTATTCAATGGGGCTTGTTCTCAGGATTATGTTGGTAGTTTGATGATTGGCCCGAACATGGGTTGAAGATCCAATTGCCGGCTGTCCTGTTTGTTCCAAGAGAACGAGTAGCCAACTCCATTTTGAACTGCCTTGTAAAACAGAGGGAAACGACTGTGTTTGTTAAAGGTACCAGTCTGCACTGAAGTCAATGCTTAGGATTGCACTGTCAGAAGCCGTCATGATACCGTCAAAAGTTTTGAGGCCAATATATGGTGACACAAAACTGATTGAAACAGGAAGGTTACCAGGCTCCTGTTTATGTGTTTGATATATTTGCATCATTTCAGCATCAGTCTGTGAAAACTTTGGTTTGGATCCAGCAATGCATAACATAAATGGACTTAGCACAGTTCTGGTTTTGCACAATCTTGTGCAACATATGCATTTGCTATTCCTGTATATTGCTTTCATTTTGGTTGCACAAGATCATGAGAAATAAAAAGAGACCTGCTGGATCAGACCAGTGGTCCATCTAGTCCAGCATCCTGTCTCACACAGTGGCCAGCCAGTTCTTCTGAAGGTCCAACAACACAGCACAGAGGTCGAGGCCTTCCCCTGATATTGCCTCCTGGTTCTTGGATTCAGAGTTTTGGTGCCTCAAAAGGAGAGGTTCCCCTCAGTCATCATGGCTAGTAGCCACGGATAGACGCAGCTGATTTGTCATGAATAGCTCAGTCTAGTTATCTTGACTACTATAGTTCTGCTTCCCATTTTTCTGTTTTGTATCTTGGACTGGGCAATAAAGTTAGTGGTTAGTTAATCATCTGTCTCCTTTCCATCTTTCCTTCCATGGGAGATCTATTGTGCCAGACTGGGAAGAGGCAATCTGGAGATGCTGCTGGGCACAGAGCCGGGGACTTTCTGCAGGACCAGCAGGTGCCCTACCTCTGATCCACGGCCCCCTTTGTTGCCAAATGTTGCAGCCCCACCATTTTGACTGCAGAAACATTCCTGCCTTGATTTGGTTTCTCTCTTGTGTGAATTGAATCAATGAGGGTTGGTTGGTTGGTTGTTGGTTTTGCTCTGTTTTCTTTTTTTTCCCTCCTTGCCTTTAATTTTACTCATTAAAATTAACTTATTCTCAAATTTTCTTTTGGTGCTGCTGTGGTATGGGAATGGTGTAAGGTGCTTTAAAAGAAATGAAAACTTGGGAACATCAGCAATATATGTGGGTGAAATGAAAAGGCAATGATATACCACACCAACAATAAATGGGGGGAAAGGTAGCTCTTGTGTGTTTTCTGCCATTGCTGCCGTGTGCTGTGGCAACCTGCTAAACGCCTATGAACAGGTCAGTGAACAGCTGAACTTTGCATCAGCTCCATGTCCACAGCTGGCAAACAGGACACGAGCCCAACCATACATTAGTCAAAGTTTTCTACTTGTCCTGTGTGTTGTGTAAATTTTTTATTTGCCTTCGTTAGAAATATTTTAAATCTCTTTTTGATAATAAAATTGTTTCTGGGTTTTTTCGCTCCTAACATCCTCTGCATACCTGTGGTCCATTTTTGATCTTATTACTGGGTTTGCCCCCTGATAATAGCAGGGCTTCTTTGGTTCCTTGTGTAAGAGACTCATGATAAAACGTTTTGCCAGCTGCAGTAAAAGTCCAACTCCCCGAGGGCAGGGATGGGCTGGCCATTTAACTGGCAAGGAGATTTCCTGGTGGGACACTGGTTGGCCAGGAGCAAGCCGAGCCGGGGCACAGCTCACAACTGACCTCCAAGCGACAGAGGTCAGTTCACCTGGAGAAAATGGCCGCTTTGGAAGGGGGACTCTGTTGAAGCCCCTCCCCTCCCCAAACCCCGCCCTCCTCAGGCTCCACCCCCAGTCCTATTGGCAACCCTATTGGGAGATGACGCAGTGGGTGAGCTGATGCCCACAATCGGCCCCCCTGGGGTGAGCAGCCCTGAACGGCTGGCTTTTAGCGCAGCAGGAGCTGCTCAGCTTGACTTGCTCCGGGAGGCCATTTCCATTTCCCTGTCTCCTCCCGCCTGAGGAAACGATGGAAGTTCCGGAGGGCAACTTGCAAATCTGTCTGTTTTTTAAGCCCATTTGGTTCTCCACTGGGGAGAAAAGCAAGGTAAATGCTTAAATAAATAAGCAAACTAATAAAGTTTTATTTCCCATGCAAGTCATCAAGTGGAGCCATCCAGAGATAGCATTACTACTCCCTCTGCTGTCTGGGTGATCTAGAATTCGTTCCATTGAAAAAGCAAATTGATTCCTTCTTTGTGAAGCCGGTCAAATGGCAGGCACGCCACTGCTGTCTGTTCTTGTGGAATGCCTCTGTTTTAAAGACATTTTGCGAATCAGATGCAACTGTCTTGTATAGTAAATAATGTACATGTTGTTTCCCAGCACATCACTCTTGTGTTTGCCGTCTGATGGCTAAATTATGTTGAAGATGTACTCGAGCAAGAAAAGATAATGTTTCTGTATTTTAATAGCAGTTTGCCATTTCGTCTATGTGCCTGTTTTGACAAAGCTGAAGGGAAAAGTCAAGGGTGAGTTGGCAGCAGACACCAAATGCGTGGTCGGTAATCGGGTGGCAACATGGGAGTTAGAGCAGATACTTGCACTGCGCATTTCCAGATTTCCTAACAGGAGCACGTTTTGGAAATTGCAAATAAAATTAAAGCTTATAACCAATGCTCCCTCTAAACTGTGGTGTCTTATGAGCAAAAATTCTACTTGGTGATCTACCGGCATTAAAGTTGTGAGTGAGGGATTTGGCTACTGCATAAATTAGTTTGCTCTGGAGCCATCCTTCCTGAGCTAAGACAAACATGTGTGAGCTAGAGGCTAAAAAACTGTGAGCTAGCTCACACTAACTCAACTTAGAGGGAACACTGCCTAAGTCGAGAAAGTGCCAATGCAATGGGGTATAGCTTTCAAGTTTATATCTGGTCTCTCCATGGATCTTGAGTTGACACTTACTCAACACAAAATTATACTTAGGGTATACTGGCCACCGTAGCAACTGTTTAGCAAAGGATTGAGTAAAGTGTCCAGTTGTTGCCATTGTAACTGTTGGGAGAGAAGGACTGGGTGCAGTCCCCTGCCTCAGCCTCCAGACTTGGTGGCAAAAGAGTCAGATGGCCAGAGAGGCCATCCCTAGGCTTTTGTCCTGAGTTTACTCTTCTGCTACTGTCCCTTTTGAAATGTAGACTGTGTTCTCAGGGACAACTTCCTCCCTCCTTCCCTCCTTCCCTCCTTCCCTCCTTCCCTCCTTCCCTTCCTTCCTTCCTTCCTTCCTTCCTTCCTTCCTTCCTTCCTTCCTTCCTTCCTCTCTCTCCCAGGACTCTCTTCTCCCTGCACGCAGCGAGAAGGAGGTCATGCTGTCCTCATCTGGGCACCATGAGCCTGATGGCCTCTCACCATCTGTGTCCATCCTTAGTTAGCTAGACTAGAATACTGTCCTACCTCTAAGCTTTCCTATCCAGATTGTAGTTCTAGAATAAAGTGACTAGCATTAGTCTCAAACTAAACTAAACTCTGTGTAGCTTTGTAAGCTGGGTGACCTGGTGAAAAAGACGCTCCTGTGCTTGTAGCTTTATTTAAGGCACTCTGCTAACTAGTGGGTACTGGACTAACTACACCAGTTAACCCAATAGTAACTCTGAGGATATGTCCCTTAAACATTATGTGTTGGGTGCGTCCAGTAAGCTTTTCTGGGAAAAAGTTATTACTCAGATCAATTTTATATTAGAATGTTCATTGATTTCTGAGGATGCTTATGTACCTTTAAACTATCTGCCCGTCTCTTGGAGGCTAACTGATGGTCAATAAAAATGGACCCTCTGTGCTCTTACTACAGCTAAAAGACTCGTATTAAAACAATGGAAAGATAAAAGCCCACCTCTAGGAAATCAATGGATCTGAGGACCTTAGAACTCTATCAATATTAGAATGCATGGCAAATAGACAGCAATTGCATATGGCCTTACTGTTAAGCATTCGGAAACCGTCTATAGAAGTTTATGTGCATGCCACCACTGTTGATATATTTGTGTCTTGGTTTTATGTTGTTATATCCTGGGCCCGGCATCAACCAGCCTAGCTTTAAACCGAGAACAATAGTTAGCTAGGATCCTGGAAGGAACCTATCAACTAGGAGCCACACTGTAAATAACCTATCATGGGTAGTGTGTATGTGTGTGGGGGGTGTGTGGTGTTGTATACAGATTTAAGCAGGGCTTCAATACTGCTAGTTTGTTTTAGTTCTGTGCTAATCCAATAAAGCAGGAGCTGATCACTAATCGCGTGTTGAACCCAGTATATTTCATATGTATAACTTTTTTTTCTTTTAAAAATCCTATTGAGGTGCTGGATTTTAACCCCCCCCCCCCCCCTCTTTGTTTTTTTTTTTTTTAAAAAAAGAAATAAAAGAAAATTAAACAGTTACTGGGAGAAAGTGGACTGTGACTTAAATTAGAACCTCAAGAATAACGGGGTTTGAGTGTGTAGGGTTAGTGTTAAGTATTGACTAAATGCCATCTCGTAAGTAACAGTGAATCAGCTTTATTAGTTTCAAACAGGAACAGTGAAGAACACACGACAACAAACAGTGGAGCAGGGCTCCTTTTAAACTATCCCGGGCTGGTGTAGCCACGCCCTAGAACCATTAAAGACCAATGGCGTTACAAAGATAACATCCAATCAGATCAGTTCCCTCCTGAGCATTTCTCTGCACTCTGATTGGTTACATTCACACATTAGCCAATAGTGTTGTAATTGTTACAGCTTACAATCCTTCTTTTGCTCTCAAGCTTAATACGGCTTTTGATATAGCTGAAGACATAACAGTTAGTTTGCTTGCTTATTTGGTTATTGCATTTATATCCCGCCCATCCCACGAGCGGGCTCAGGGCAGGTGACATCATTTCAATAAATACAATACAATTTAAAACACATTATAGACACATAAAATCAGTAGTCACAGTTTACTGTTGGGAGATCCCAGCCCACTGATGCAAATAAATATGACGAGTTATCAGTGTGTGTGGGGGGGCGGGTCTGCAAGCATTGCTGCTGTCCCGGCTCCCCCCCCCCCCCCCCCCCACCCGCAAAACAACCAATTCAGCTCAAAAGCACTGATGTGACAAGACTCGTGGTGGCCCCCTCCCCACAGCCTAGCAACCCCCCTCCCCCTGTCACTGGGGATGCAAAGGAAAGAGAAAAGGAGAATGGAGCTCCGCCCGCATTCCCAGACTGACTGCAGGCAGAGCTTCCAGAACACAAACCTCCCCATCATAACCTCTTCGCGTCAGAGCAGAGGAAGCTTTTCTTGTGTTCCGGATTAAAGGGGAAAGGCCTGGGGGCTCCACCGGTCATGTGTGTGTGTGGGGGAAGCACAAGGTCATCACGTGGAAGCCCTCCAAGGCAGCAAGGGCATGCTGTGCTCCCCATGTGGAAGGAGCCCACATGAGGCAGAAACTTCCTCATTCTAGAGCTGAGAAGCCCTGACCTGGATAGCCCCGGTCAGCCTGATCTCCTCAGATCTCGGAAGCTAAGCAGGGGCAGCCCTGGTCAGTATTCGGATGGGAGACCGGCGAGGAAGTCCAGGGTCATGAGGCAGAGGCAGGCAAGGGCAAACCACCTCTGAACGTCTCTTGCCCTGAAAACCCCACAGGGTCACCATGAGTCCGCTATGAATTGATGCCCCCCCCCAAGATGCGAATGGGAGAATCAATCACAGAGTGGGAAGGGGCCATCGAGGCCATCTAGTCCAACCCCCTGCTGCTCAATGCAGGATCAGCCTGGAACATCCCAGACAAGAAGGGTTTGTCCAGCCGCTGCTTGAAGACTGCCAGTGAGAAGGGGGACCTCGCCACCTCCCTAGGCAGCTGATTCCACCGCTGAACTACTCTTACTGGGAAAAAGTTTTTCCTACTATCCAGTTGGTACCTCCCCACCCTTAAGTTAGACCCGTAATTGCGAGTCCTCCTGTCCTCTGCTGCCAACAGGAACAGCTTCCTGCCCTCCTCTAAGTGACAGCCCTTCAAAGACTTCAAGAGATCAAATTCATTCCAGCATTGCATCAGGTGCAGCAGCAGAATTTCTATCATGCCATGCTGCTTTAAATTCTTTTATGGATGCATATGGCCAAATATTTATCCAGGACAAGAAAAATCCCAAGTACCAGGCCTGAGGTTTAGTGCTGAGATTTTCATACTGTTTGTCAGCTATGCTGCCATGGGGGTGGGGAGGTGGGTTGTCTTCTAATGGCCAGTGCATTCCTTCTGTGCTTCTTTGCTGCTGTAACGCTTATCTATAAGTTCTGCAGGTGGTGATGTTGATGTCTGGGTTTCTCGGGGACAGAGGGAGAGAGTTTGACTCCCAGCTTCAGCGCTAAATGGCCGGAGCTCTTTCTCCCACATGCGGGAGGGTGGCTAATTGGCCAGGGCAGTGGGTGTGTGTGTGTGCATACGAATACCCTATATCCTATTATGCCCCAGGGGCAGCCACCATTCTTAACAGTGCCTATGTTAATGCATCTATAGCTCTTCAATAAAGTATTACCATTCCTGATAAGCGTGTACTACGTTGTTGGCTGTGGGTTCTGACACTGTTTTGATTCCGTCTTTGGTGCTTTCATATCAGAGGTGGCTTTTACAGATGCAGATCAGGCCAAGCCTGTTCCAGCAAGGATACATTCAGCCCCACGCCTACCTGAGACCTAGTTCAAGAAAGAGCAGTCTCCAGGCAGGTTTCATGAGCTGGAGGAAGTCGAGGAGTTATATAGGCCATATGATATTTCTGCAGAAGAAGGAAGGATATCATAGCAGGTGGGAAAGTCTTATGCAGTCAAAGATCATTTGAACCAAAGTTTGGGTCTCATCAAAACTACATGATAAATGCCAAAAGAGTATTTTCCATTCTTGTTTGTATCTCAGTTTCGAAGTCCTGGAGCTCCAGCTCATCCAAGCGAGCCGTCTTGTGATTCATCTACTGCAAAAGGTGATCGGGGCTCTTACTCACTGTTTCCGCCTTTCCCCTAAAATGCCTTGCAGCAAAATCCACATTTGTCACAAACGAGCTGCTCAGCATGATTCCTCACACTTCAATATAAATAGCTGCAAAACGTTTCCAGTTTAGGCACATAACCCTGGAAGACTTCTGAATGAAAAGTGAGCTGGTTTGGTCTTTCTTCACTGACAAACATTTGTCTGCTATAACAAAAGTAGACGACATTTTCTTAGCATGCCTGACTCCAACACAACCCACAATCAGATAAGTCAACCACAGATCCACCAAGGAGGTTTCCATTGGCTCATTATGGGTGTAGGTTAGTGTAAAGGGGGTGTGTGTGGCATGCATGGCAGAAAAAGGCTAAGGGGAATTTCTAGTCACAGAGCTGTGGGATTTTTCAGTTCCTGGTGGTGGTAACAGGGATTGGACTTCTGTATACTGAAGGAGAACACTGCCCAGTGGTTCTCAAAGTTCGACTTGCTCCCTAGCCAGGTTGCTGTCTTGTCAGTTACCACTGGCGACTCCCCCACCCCCCACCCCAACCGAGTCCCTTGTGTATGCCAGAGGACAGGGTGCAACCCCCCTTTTTAGTAGAGCTTTTACTAAATGCAGAAGGACTTATTTCCTCTGCTTTTGCAGATCAGTCACAAGCTCTGGCACAGCTGTTCCTGAAAGAGCAGAGTTCTCTCAGCCCCACCCACCTCACAGGGTGTCTGTTGTGGGGAGGGGGAGGGAAAGGAGTTTGTCAGCCGCTCTGAGACTCCAAGTGAAGGGTGGGGTATAAATCCAATCCCTTTACTTCTTCTTCAGTTTGTCTGAATTTTGCAATGAGTAGCTCATGATCTAAGCCACAGTCAGCTCCAGGTCTCGTTTTTACTGACTGGATAGAGCTTCTCCATCTTTGACTGCAAATTATATAGTCAATCTGATTGCGGTGTTGCCCATCTGGTGATGTCCATGTGTAGAGTCGCCTCTTAGGTTGTTGGAAAAGGGTGTTCGCTATGACCAGTGTGTTCTCTTGACAAAACTCTGTTAACCTTTGCCCTGCTTCATTTTGCTTTCCAAGGCCAAACTTGTCTGTTATTCCAGTTACCTTTTCACTTCCTACTTTAGCATTCCAGTCCCCTATGATGATGAGGACATCATTTTTTGGTGTTAATTCTAGGAGGTGTTGTAGGTCTTCATAGAACCGGTCCACTTCAGCCTCTTCTGCATCAGTGGTTGGGGCATACACTTGAATTACTGTGATGTTGAATGGTTTGCCTTGGAATCGGACAGAAATCATTCTGTCATTTTTGAGATTGTATCCCAGTACTGCCTTTTGCACTCTCTTGTTGACTATAAAGGCCACACCATTTTTTCTACGAGATTCCTGGCCACAGTAGTAGATATAATGGTCTTCTGAGTTAAATTCGCCCATTCCTGTCCACTTTAGTTCACTGATTCCTAGGATATCGATGTTCAGTCTTGCCATCTCATTTTTGACCACGTCAAGCTTACCTTGATTCATAGATCTTACATTCCAGGTTCCTATGTAGTATTGTTCTTTGCAGCATCGGACTTTCCTTTCACCATCAGACACATCCACAACTGAGCGTCCTTTCGGCTTTGGCCCAGCCGCTTCACTCTTTCTATGGCAACTGTGCAAGGTTTTCCAGGCAAGAGACGTTCAGAGGTGGTTTGCCATTGCCTGCCTCTGTGTGGCGAATGCCGTGGTGGTCTCCCATCCAAATATTAACCAGGGCCAACCCGGTTTAGCAGCTGAGTTTTGACAAGATTTGGGCTAGCCTGGGCTATCCAGGTCAGGGTTAAAAGGCAATAATTCTACTTTTTTTCTTCAACTTCATTTATTGGCTGTCAAATACTTTTTTTAAAAAAAACAACTGTACTTTTCCTGACCAATTGGTGCACCTTCTACAATGGCTGTGAGAAGTACATAAGGACACACATGTTTAGCATGTGCATCATGACATCAAAGCTCAGGGGAGATGAAAGGGTCATCTCTGTGTCCTCAGACGTCACCAGACCTGGCCTTCGTACAAATGGACTTCCATGGAAAAACAAAGGCTAGGTGAGAGTAATTTGGGCTAAATTATGGAGGGATGGGAACATAACACATGATGGAGATGAACTGCAGGAATCAAGCCAACATTTCCAGTGTAGGAAGAATTCAATGATCTTCTGGCAGACATTGCAATAGTGGAGCATCAATGTGGAAATGGAGTGACTGACTAGAATTCTAGGGAGGACAATTACTCACCTGTCCTCTTCAGCCCCATAGCCAGGAATTCTTTTGTGGAGTGCGCTAATGAAATTAAAGTTAAAATAAATTAAAATGAAATTACCAGCAGTGAACGCCTCCCCTGCCTGCCTGCCTCCTCCATCCCTGCCTGCCATCTGAGGCAGGCAGGCAGGCAGGGCAGCGGGTGGTGAGCTTGTCCACCTTCACCCACACGGCTAGGTACTTCTCGGGGGGGGGGGAGGCAGTGCACCATGGCAGTGCAGCATGCCTCAGCCTCCCTCCCCCCTGGCAGCAGCATAGAGAACTGTGGTTTAAATGACCTACCTAACCTCAGGGGAAGATTGGGGTGGGGGCATAGCAGATGTGATAGGGGTCGCCGCCTGCTCCCCCCCCCCCGGCTACAGCCCTGGTTTTCTTTATCATTCATTAGGAGACAAAGACTAACAAAACCCGAATAATGGAAACAGGGTTCTTCACAAAGCAAGTTATGTGCTTTATGAGAGCTATCTCCTTTAAAGAAAATATTTACAAGATGTCCCACAGGTGGTATTGGTCCCCAGATAAAATTGCAAAGTGTTACCCTCAAATGTCCAATAGATGTTGGAAGTGTAAAGCAAACGTGGGGACCTTTCACCACACGTGGTGGAAATGTAGTAAAATACAAAGTTACTGGGAAATGGTGCATGGAATTATTTTTGAAATACTGAACCTAGATGTTGTACTCATGCCTGAAATTTATCTATTGAATATAATCCCAAAAGAATATACAAAGCAAGATATATATTTATTAGTATATATTATAACAACTGTGAGAATATTAGTGGCTAAAAATTGGAAAATGGACAAAATACCCTCGAAAGAGGACTTAATAGCAAAACTCCTAGAGCTAGCACAAATGGATAATCTGAGTTTAATACTTCAGGCTAAAGACCAAAAAATACAGAACAAAAGATGGTTAAAGGTTTATAACTGGATAAAACATGTAGAAATGTACTAAGAAAAGAAAAAAGAGAAAAGTTATTATTTGATATAAGACATGTAACTTGATTTAAACACTCTAAATATATATGTAATCTAAGGTAATGCAATGTTTGTAATTTGATTGAAAATACGAAAAATAAACGTGGAGAGAGAAAAAAGAGATAGCAGCCAGGGACCTGACAGCTCCACTTATTGGGATAGCAACCAGAAGTCTGACACCACCTGTTGTCATGACTCACAGTTTGACTCCATCAGTCTGTCGTGGACCAGTCTCAGCCTGAGGTGCAGCCAGACTCTGACTTGCTGCCTGAGCCCAGCCTGGGTGTGGACCAGTCTGACTTGCAGCCTGACCAGTCTGATTGGCAAGTGGAGCCCAGTGTGAGTAAGGATTCCTCAGAAGTCAAGCCAGAATCCAGCATGGTGAAAGATGACTTCACAGTAGAGGATACTCAGGAATTCCAGTCAGATAATACTGAGCCGGCTGACGTCAGCTGATACCACAAGAACAGTAAATGACAAGTATAGCTAAGTAAATAATGTAAAATACAATAGGAAGCACAAAACCATTATCCACAATTAAGGACAAAAAAGCCCCCTTCAAACTACATGACAATATCCATTAACTACATCTGCCACAAAATAATTCACCTGTGGAGGGGGTTGAATAACAAAGGCCTTTCATTAACGTAAACTAATTTATCCAACCTGGAGTGGTCTTTTACCAGTAGGTGAAGACTTTTTTGTTTCTTTTGGCTTTCCCAAAATGATCCTGCCTTCCTATCCAATGTTTTTAATGTATTTTAGCTCTGTTTTTCATTTTACCTCTGTTTCTTAAGTCTTTTAAAAAATTGCTTTAACTGTATATGTTGGGGGAGTTGATTTTAATGCTTTTATAATGTAATTTTATCATGTGCGTTCTAAATTGTTAGCCCTCTTGGCAGCCCTGGAAAGGGCAGAAAGGTGGGATACAAATTTTGTTAACAACAACAACAACTTTCCTTATATCTCAAATGAAAAGTTAGTTTCACCCTTCCTAAAGCCCTCAAAGCTCACAGTCAAGTATGTCTGCTTGTTGAATATGTTCACCACAACATTCACAGCATCTGTAATGCTGAGTACTGTCACAAAACGTGTTACCATAGGTAGGTGGAATGGTGTATTTCACAGATCAGCAGCTATTCATGAACAATGAATCAGAAGAAGAGAAACTACCCCTGAAATTTATTTGCCAAAAATACAGAAACAACTCTATAACAGAAGTGTGTGTGTTTGTGTGTGTGTGTGTGTGCATGTTTGTATGTCTGGGGGCACAAACACACACACAGAGAAGATAGCTGTGATGTGTGTCATCATACTGTCGTGCATCCACTCAATGCATAAAGACCCCCAGCAACTGGAAGCATAATAACTACAAGGCCACAGTGAATGGAGCTGGGAATGGAGCTCGCCAGCCTAATAAAGGAGCTCGACTGTCTCCCAAAACGTGAGCATCATCATCACCAGTCTCCAGATTATCAGCAATCTGATCCTAGCCCGGATTTCCTGAGAATTTCCCCTCCTATTCTAGTCAATACAGCTGAGCATCGCGGAATAGTCAATCTCAGTTTGATTCTTTCGAAAGCCATACCTGCACCACATTCAATATGGCTGCACTGTAGCTGCAGCTGAGCCTGTGTTTTGGGTGAGTGTTGGCAGTTTTCTGTGACCATGGCAGTCCTCAGCATGGTGGTTCCAAGATCAGGCCTGGCTGCTGATGAAGAAACGATAACAGGATGGGTGAATCTGGTGCAGCTGGGATAACAGTTCAGCATTCTGAGCCAATAGTGCAGTTGATCTCTTGCCAATGTTGACTTACAAGCTCAGCTGCACAGAAAACGTACCTTTTTTTCCTGAACATAAGACGTGGGAAAGGCAAATTTTTAAAAATAACCCCTACTGATTTGACTAGTTCTAGCCATTTTTAAGTGATATTTTTTGGTTGGGTCCTTTTACTGAAAGATCCATCTCTGCAAATGACCGTCAAGTGCACTTTTCTTTCAGGAGCCAGTGTGCTGTCAGCAAAGGCTACGGAGCATGCTCACTTGCAACAAAGCACGCTCTGTAGTAGCAACTGGAGCCCTTTTGCCTTTTTCTTGTCCGTTTCTGGTATGAGATTTATCTACAGCATAGGAAATATGGTCAAAATAAGACTAAATTAGGGGGCTTTTCCACCACTACTCTGGACACAAGAATACCTTGGATGCTGAAAGTGTGGGGACATCTCTAACAAAGGCAGCCCCCATACAAAATGACAACATTCAGGATTCACCAGGGACAAGCAAAGGGTGTTAAACTAGTTCAAGCCTATAGGGTTGCCAGCTCTGGGTTGGGAAATTCCTGGAGATTTTGTGGGTGGAGCCTGGGGGAGGGGGGGTTGGGGAGGTGAAGGACTTCAGCAGGGGATAAGGCCACAGAGACCAACTTCCGGAGCAACCCTTTTCTCCAGAGGAACTGATCTCTGTCACCTGAAGAGCATGTGTAATTCTGGGAGATCACCAGCTGCCACCTGGAGGTTGGCAACTCTAGCCTACGAACAGTAGTTTCTCAAAACATCAGGGTGTTCCACCATTCTTCTACTACTTTCATTTACAACATGAGAGAATTAGAAAAATCAGGAGTTTTCTTTTAAAAAGAAGGGGGGAACTTTGGGAGTTTAGTAATAATGAAGAAATAGGGAAAAATAAAAAATAAGATTTCTCATACCTCCAGTTTCATTTACCCAATTTCAACGGAGGCATCAAAGATCTTTTTCTCCCATTGTACTTCGTATATAATGCAAAGACAGAGTGTAAATGCCCTTGTAGAAGAAAAGGAGAGGAAAAATCTACTGTGGAAAATTTCACATAACGTGCAGTTTTAAAAACATCAATGCAGGGAATTTCACTACTGTGGAAATGGTCTTGGATTGCCTACTCCAAATGGCAGCTGAAGAAATTTTTTTAAAGGCTATAGGGCCAGTGGTGTGATGTCACTTCTTGAGGGGAACCTTAACCAATGGCACACCTCTCTAGGAATCACTGGAAACTCTATAGCAAAATCACGTTTTTTGCAATTCCTACAGAAGACTGATGTCACTTCAGGTTTTTCTTCAATTGCCTTCCTCACTTCTTCTTCTTTTTGAATTTGGCCATTCAGTAATTCCTTGAATTCGTTACTTATTTTAAATAGTGGAACCTCGTCCAAATATTTTTTAATCTTCTCAAGATCTGTTCTATTTGCTTGGATGTCACTTCAGGTTAAGAGCGGTGGACGAACCGGGTTTGATTCCCCACTCCTCCATGCATAGCTCCTGGCGTGACCTTGGATCAGTCACAAGTTCTCTCAGAACTGTTCTCTTACGAGCAGTTCTCAAGAGAGCTCTCTCAGCCCCACCTACCTCACAGGGTGTCTGTTGTGGGGAGGGGGAGAGAAAGGAGATTGTAATCCGCTCTGAGACTCCAAGTGAAGGGTGGGGAATCTCTTCTTCTTCTTCTTCTTCTTCTTCTTCTTTCTGGTAATTCCTAGAAAGGCATCACACCACTTCCTGGTTTTTCCCAGAACTGACACCATGCCATCACTCACAGCAGACTCATGTCCCCACCCCTCGGGATCTCTCACTGGTTGCAAGGCTAGGCCCAGCATTCCTGAGATGGTGGACATCCAAAATCCATCTCTGGCCTCCCCTACTGAAATCACTGGCTTCTGATCAGCCTAAACTGAACATAGCTAACAAGACTTTCACACTGATTTCTGTTTTTAATCATTTTAAAATGTTATTTTAAATTATTTAACTTAAATATTATTGTTGTCATGATTTTTGTGTGACCTTGTAACCCGCCCCAAGCCCATTTGCAGGGAGGGCAGGATTCAAATCGAATTAAATAAATAAATATTGTGGAGGAGTGGGCCCCCAAGGGCCAGGTGGTGGCTTCTCACTGCAGCTGGCCCAACTAGGAGGGATAATGTCTGGATGGAATATGGAGCAATGCCACCATCTTTCCGTGGGATTCCACCCACTCTGTTGCATGCTGCAGCCCTGACCCAGAGGTGCCACACTAACCTTTGAAATGAATCTGTTGACTGGGCCTGCAGAACAAGAATCATGTTGCATTGACCTGCCAGCCTGATCTAGGTTTCTGTTGTTCAGTGGCACAGTCGAGTCCGACTCTTCGCGACCCCATGGACCACATCACGCCAGGCCCTCCTGTCTTCCGTCGTGCTCCGGAGTTTGCTTAATTTCATGTTCGTTGCCTCAATAACACTGTCTAACCATCTCATCCTTTGCCGTCCCCTTCTTCTTTGACCTTCAAATTGCTGGTTAACCGGCACTTGCTAACTAGTTCCAACTAGCAAGCCATACAGGTATTTCTTCATAGTAAAAAGTTGCAGTTTTGGATCTCATATAACAAATCCAGTTATGGATTTTTAAGTGTGTGTGTAACTCTGCTTCAGAGTTAGATGAACATCCTCTTAGAAATGTAATATCCAAATATTTGCTCTGATCCTGAATGGCTGTGCTGTGGGATTTGGGAGTTAATTCAAATGAAATAAAGGAGTATCAAGCACAAACCCTGAGGAAGTAAATTTTCCTGCATAAGCCCCTTGGAAATTCTGATCCTCTTGCAGAGCCTTAATTCATTGCAAAAAGACTAACGTGGGAAGAATCCCCAGTGGATGGTGAACAAGAGTGTAATGGCTCCTGAAGAACTAACAAAAATTTTGTCTCAGTATAAGCTTTTGTGTACAGCCCACTTCTTCAGCCATGAATGACTGTGTTTGTGTGTCCACAGATGTGCAAGAACATGTGTGTGGTGGGATGGCATCTCAATTTGCTGCTTCAGGCACCAAATATGTCTTAGGCTGACGACTTTAGTTACTCTCTCTTTAATGTGTCTCGGACTTTTTTGGGAACTTGTTTCTTGACCATCCAAGCATTATCATCATCATCATCAACATCACCACCACCACTATCAACAACATCATCATCATCATCAGGCCTTCTTGTAGCTTGATGCAGGTATGGAGACAACACAAGGCAGGATTATTACCATAAGATTTGGTCTTCTGTCCTTCTTCCAGCTCCCCTCTACTTTCTCCTCCATCTTTCTCTGATTTCCCCTCTGCTTTCCTGTCCTTCAGTCTATAGTAGAAATGGTTATGGGCCAGGAAACTGTGGTTTGGTTTGTAGCATGTCCGGTTCACGAACTACGAACCGTCATGAACTTTTAGGTGATAAAAGGACTGGTTTGGTTCATGAGGTTCGTGATGTCGTAGAATGCCCCCCGCCATGGGCTAGAGACACCAAACTTGCAGGGGATCTCCAGATAACTATTCTATATCTGCCCTCCAAGTTTACTGAGGATTGGATTTAGGGGGTCCAAGTTATGGCCCCCAAAGAAGGTGCCTCCCACCTTCTCTCACACCATGACAGGTAAGTATGGGCTGCAGCTGGTGCTCCCAGGGTCCAGCAGCAGTGTGGGTGTGCAGGCATGTGTCAGCCTGCCTGTGTGGCCTGAGTGGCATTGGCTGAAGCATTATACCCAGCTGAGGTCCCTCCCCTCCCCAAACACCACCCTCCCCAGGGGGCACCTTGGTGCACCCCCAACAAAACTTTTCTCGGTACGGGACTGGTCCCTCCCCTCTCCAAACCCCACCCTCCACAGGCTCCACCCCCCCCAAATCTCCAGGTATTTCACAGCCCAGAAATGGCAACCCTATCTGCAACCTCTAGGCAGAGCCTGGAGTTCTCCCAGAACTACATCTCCAGACTGCAGAGATCCGTTCCCCTGGAGAAATGAGCAGCAGCTCCAGCAGGTGGGCTCTCTATGGCTTCACGGCCCATCGGAGCTCCCTTCCTTCCCTCCCCACGCTCCATTCCCAGATCTCCAGGAATTTCCCATCTCAGAGCTGGTAACCCTATAAGGTGCCCACCAGGGGTCATTTCATAGAAAAAGAGCTAGGGGGACTCATTAGCATAACTCATTAGCATATGCCACACCCCCTGACATCACTGGAAGTGTGTCATAAGGCCATGCCCCCTGACATCACTGGGGTTCCCATTCCTAAGGTGGAGGCAGGGGATCTCCCACGATTGCGAGGAGGAGGCCTGGGCGGGTCACGGCGGTGCAGGCGAGCCACGGAACGGCGGGGCTGCTTCTGGCGGCAGCGGCTTCCCCCACGCTCAGCCGCCCGCTTGCTGCACCGAGCGTGACGGGAAGGGGAAGCCGGGGGGGGGGCAGGGAAGGGAAAGGCGAAGCCGGGAGGCGGCTGGGAAACCTGCTCGCTCATCTGCGCCCAACGCAGCGCGCCCCGCCTCCTCCCCACAGCCGGCGGCGACCTCCAGCGGGCACCAGCAGGGAGCTCCAGGCCCCGCCCTCCCGCACCTCACCCGGGGGGATAGCGTCCCCCCGCATCCCCCCCCAAATGACCACTGGTGCCCACCAAGCACCAGATTGCGAGCTTCCTAATGGGACCAACTTCTAAACATCAACAAAGAAATAAACTACAGGTACTAAAACACCACAGATATCCCATAAGATGACAAGGAACGACTGCTACAGGGTTGACAGCAAAACTGAGATGGTAATAATTACAGTGGGGATCATTTGGGATTGCACTAATGACATTATTTCCAGAACCCTGGAAGAAATAGTACTGAGCTTTGTTATACCTTGTAAGGCCATGTTTATATTACACGCTGTTCTTCCTTGATTCATTCATTCGTTCATTCATTCATTCTCTCTGTCTCTCGTGTGAGCTTTCTGCACCCACAGAATTCCAGACAGGCCTTGAACTTTGGCTGACATTCAAAACTGTCACCTCTTTGTGCAAATTGATTTCAAGTGCTCCATCATCCTTCATATTAAAATGCTATTACTAGGAATCAGCACAGCTTGGCATGGGAAGTTTAAAGGGCTGGTTACGATGACTGCAGGCAAGGGACAGGCTGCTCACACCTCAGTGCTGTGGAGATGAACATGCGGCTCCAAGAGCATGCTGGCCCGACAGGGGTTTGGGGCTGGGAAAACAGCATGAGAGGCAAGTGGTGAGACACACCCTCCTCCACTGCCATGGTTCTGGCCACATGCAGAGCCCATCAGAACTGTATTTTTTAAAAAACCAAAATGGTGGGACAACAGGAGGTGATGGCTGGGTCTGCACCTGCTGCTGTGTCAAGCAGTCTCGGTCTGTTGTGGCACCGTTGTACATTGTTCCCCTTTCACTCCCATTCTGGCTCGGGATAAAAGCTTGCTGTCTGCATCAGACCTCACCATGGAGACCACGGGGGGCGCACGGGCGGGAGAACACATGTGAGGGGGGAAGGAGCGGCCTCCCAGGGCACCGGCAGGGCACTGCACTGTGGGGAGGACATGGCACCCACGACACACACCCCACAGAAAGTAAAGGGGGGGTGACCTGGCGGTGGGGAGGCAGAGGGGGGCTGGAAAGTGAACGAGCTGGGTAGAGAACACCAAACACCCAGAGGTTGCCAGGCAGGGCATTCTGGGGACTGTCCCAGGAAATAACAACAGGGATCAGGGGCGGGCATGCTTCTAACCCACCAGCAAAGAAACATGATCGGAAAAAAACAGGGGGGGGGAGGATTTCGCTCCAGTTGTCTGCTTGTCACTCACAGCGGCTCAGGAGAGGGGAAGAGCAATTGCAGTGGCTGAAAACCAGACCCACCCGGCCCGGTGAGATGCCGTGGTGACCTTGGAGTCACCACCACAGGGCAATAAAATGATGCAGACAGCCGGTGCTGAGTCGATACAATACGGGAATGGCTGTGGCGAGCAATGCAGACAGAGACTGTAAGACAATTTGGGACGGCCAGCGCAGCAGCAAGAAAGACCAGTGCAGACTGGACCTATGGGAGTCTGATCTTGTTCTGGTCTAGAACCTCTTTTATAGCTCCTCTATTAACTGCAAAAGAAACTTTGGTTTTTTTGCTTTCCTGTCTTCAGACATTCCCTGGTGGCACAACTGGTGGGGATCTGAATGGCTGTCAAGGCTCAGGAGCTAGGGCTGGCCAGCTCCGGGTTGGGGAATGCCTGGAGATTTGGGGGGCGGAGCCTGGGGAGGGGAGGGGCCTCATCAGGGCATAATGCCCTGGAGTTCACCTTCCAAGTCAGCCATTTCCTCCAATTGTAATCCCGGGAGATCTCCGGCTACCACCTGGAGGTTCGACCAGACATACAAAAGCAACCTTGAAGAATGTAAACAGAATCCGTTTTCTACAAAGATATTTATAGTCATTTAAGATAAACTGCCGTGCAAGGCATTCTCTGGGACAGCCAAAGATAAGCCCGTTGGAGCATGAAGGCGTCCAGGTTAGTACTACACAACAGGCCTGTTTCAAATCGATATCTTTATCAAGCTGTTAGTCTTCATGAGGCTTGTGTGGGACTTCCACGTGTCAAGCCTGTCCTGAGCCCCTGGCGCTGCCCCTCCCATGGCCATGGTAGGTCCAGGCGAGGAGGGTCCATCAGCCCCGGGAGCCGAGACTCGTTAAAGAAGGGGGGGAGTGTCGGGGCCTCAGATAGGCAGGGGACGGGGTTAACGGCACCCCGTAAGCCCCTCTGCCTCCGTGCATTGGTACCCGGGTTACTCAGTGTCCCCACGGACTCTCCTTCTCACTGTCTCTGCCTGGTTGTTCTGAGCACGTTCCTCCTCCCCGGCCCCTTCGCCTTCCCTCTCCTTCATACCCGGCCCCGCTCCCAGCACCGTCTACCATCCCCACCTCTTTCCTCATCCTCCCGGCCCCGCCCCCTGTGATAAGCTCAGACGTTCCTCCCAGAGGCTTGTATTTCAAAGGAGATTTGAATAAGGAAGTGCCCTCTGCACCCGAAATGAGGTTTGGACCCCCACATTTCATACACCTCCATGTTCAGCGGACTCTCACTTTTGAGTGGGTCTATGCTGTTTCCTGGTCCAAAGCACGGTTCTTGTGCCAGCTGCTCCAAAGTGTGGTGCCCCCAGGACAATCACACAGGCAGACACTTGTTTTGGGGTGCAGCCTCACCCCAGTGTATTCCCTGGAAGGGGAGAGTTCACTGAACATGTGGGTATATGACGTGTGTGGGTCTGAATAGGGTTGCCAAGTCTGCCAGGGAGCGGGGGTTTACCCACTCAATGGGACCCAGATCGGGCCACTGGGGGGGAACCCCACCCCCAAAGTGCCAGGATCGTGGAGGTGACGTCATCATGCCAGGCACATTGCGGGGGGACGCTCTATCATTCAAGGGAAAACTCTATGGTTTCCCCTCGAATTACAGTGGTCCCACCCCCAACGTGCCTGACGCAATGACGTCACTTCCAAGGAACTCCCAGAGAGAGCCAGGACTCCCCTGGCTGCAGCCATAGGTAAGACTTGGCAACCCGAGGTCCAAATCTCATTTCGGGTGCAGAGGGCACTTCCTTATTCAAATCTTCTTTGAAATACAGGCCTCTGGGAGGCACTCCGAATAGAAGCTCCTGGCACCAGAACCAGTGTTTGGACCTGGCATCACTGCATGTCATCTTGCAGGGGACAGTCTCCAGACCTTGGTGGCAGTTGGGGTGATCCAAAGATTGTTTTGGGATGCAGCCAGGCCCCACTGTCTGCCTGTGTGACTGTCCTAGGGGCACCACACTTTGGAGCAGCTGACACAAGAACTGCACCTTGGACCAGTAAATGGCACATGTCAGCTCGAAGGGGAGGGTTCACTGAACATGGAGGTGTATGACATGTGGTGGTCCAAACCTTATTCCAGGATGCAGTGGGCAAACAGTCAAACCAATTCCTTATTCAAATGTTTTTTAAAAAAAATACAGGTTTCTTGGGGGCAACTGAAATAGAAGCTCGTGGCACCAGAACCAGCGTTTGGACTGGGCATCACTGTCTGTCATCTTGCAGGGGACCGTCTCCAGAGCATGGGGGATAAGTCATTTGGGGTGGTCCAAAGATTGTTTTGGGGTGCAGCCAGGCCCCAGTGTCTGCCTGTGTGATTGTCCTGTGGGCACTGCACTTTGGAGCAGCTGGCACGAGAACCGTGCTTTGGACAAGGACACAGCATATGTCCCCTCGAAGGGGAGAGTTCGCTGAACATGAGGGGTCCAAATTGTATTTTGAGGTTCAGAGCTTTCAAACTCTCCTCAGTGTTTTTGGATGAATTCATGAATAGGACACGAATAAGGAATGACTAAGGAACTGGGAATAAGGAACCAACATCCGCTTCGTCTGTGGAACAGCAGTGGGGGAAGCGGAGCTTTGTCTTGGTGGCCTTTCCTCAAACAGGGTTGTGCTGAGCTGCACAGGGGCTTCTCCTCCACAGATCTCTGGTTTTTGTGGCGGGGGGGGGGTTGTGGCCAAGGAGGTGGAGTTCAGGGGTCTGTTAAAACACCTGGTCTTGCAATGGGGAGAGAGAGAGAACTTCTGACCCTTTCTGAAACATCAGGGGGAGTGTAGGAGAAGGAGAAAGGGGGTTATCCCCCCTCCCCCCCCTTTGGATCTGCAGAGCCATGAGGTGAAGAGTCACGGGAAGGACAGGCTGACGGATGGTGCTTGGGTTGTGAGGTCAGCACCAGGCGTCACGATGTGGGCTCAGACAGAGCCATTTCCTCTGTGATTTTTATCTTTCTGTCTGTTCACACATCAGGCCACCTGGATTTAATTCCTCTCCGAAAGCGGGAGGATCCATGCGGGCTTAACCCTTTCCCTTCTCCCCTGCCGAGAAGGCCCAGCCGCTCGCAAGCAGAGCCCTCGGATAGGTTCTCCCAGCCCGTGCGAGGCAGCCGGGGACTCCCCTTTATGGGGGACTGTAAATAACCAGACAAGTCACCTTTTTTATTACCTCAGACAAGTACAAGTAGCAACTTTCTCTCTCTCTTTGCTCAGCCTTTGGCCTCAGTTATGATTTACCTGCAACATTTTCGTTTTGACTAGTTGTGAAAGTAGCCACTGGAGTTTTATGGCTTTCCCGAGTTTTACGTTCCTCTGTAGCCTTCAGGCCTCCTTCTTCTCCCTCATAATTCTAGGCACTTAGGCTGGGAGCTGCCCAGCCAGTGAGCTGAAGGCAGGCCTTTTTGCCTTGCTGAAGAGCCAACTCTCCTGGGGCTATCCTGATTGGGATTCTCGTACTGTCAGATGCAGAGAGGAAAAACCTGAAGTTCAACAGGTTCAGCTCTCCCCACATCAGGAGGCCACCAGTTGAATTCCTAAACAAGGCCCTACTAGGAAAAAGCGCTATGCCTGAGTCTTTTGTTGTTCTGGCTTCTTGTTGTTGTGTTTTTTAAAAAACACACACAAATATTGTGTGTTATCAGAACACAATTTGACATTTGGTCAAATAATTCCTGTGCTTATGGGGACTGCTTTTGGCCACTGCTTCTTTTGGAGGGAAAATGTCCTTCCATTTTATAAAGCTGGGGTGGTTCCTTCCTCCTTGATACCCGCCCCCTTATTTAGGACTCAAGAGGGTGTTTTTATGAAGGCAGTTGTAGGTCGTTTTAATATTTGTGAAAACGTTCAAGGATGGCAGCCCTTTCCCAAGACCCTCAAGTTTAATACTTAATTGTTATGGTGTTTTTTATGAATGGTTTTAACTGTATTTATATGTGTACTTTTATGTAAGCCACCCTGAGCCTGCCTCGGCAGGGAGGGCGGGGTATCAATCGAATGAATGAATTCATGAATGGCCTATGAGTGGGGACTAGGGCTGCCAATCTCCAGGTGCCACCTGGAGGTCTCCTGCCTATTGCATTTGCTCTCCAGACAATCAAGATCAGTCCCCCTGGAGAACATGGTGGCTTTGGAGGGTGGACCCTATGGCGCCTTATCCCCTGCTGAGGCCCCTCCCCTCCCCAAACCCCGCCCTCCTCCCCAGGCTCCACCCCCCAAAAAAATCTCAGCAAAACTGGAAGGGCGCGAGGACTTGAATTTCCCTTTCCCTTTCCACTGCGCTCCGATGTTTTCAGAGTTTTTCTCCCAGCCAGGTTGCAATGCAGGGAATCAACCTCAACAGGGCTTGGGGGTGCGATTTGAAACCACTAATTAAAGTTGCCCACGGGCCTGGTGGGGGGAGGGGGATCCCCTATCCCTTTATTAGAGGTTTAAAAAGGTAAAGGTTCCCTTGCTCGAAAGCCAGTCGAATCCGACTCTAGCCAGCGCTGTCCGAAGAAATTTCCGTGGTCATGTGGCCGGCATGATTAAACAACAGAGCGCACGGGCCCACCCAGTCCAACATCTTGTGTCACACAGTGGCCAGAAATACCAATGCCATCAGGAGGTCCATCAGTGGGGCCAGGACATTAGAAGCTCTCCCACTGTTGACCCCCCCCCAAGCACCAAGATGACAGAGCATCACTTGCCCCAGAGCCCCTATCTATACCTTGTGGCTAATAGGGGCCACTGATGGACCTCTGCTCCATAGGCTTATCTAATTCCCTTTTGAAGCCGTCCATGCTTGTAGCCACCACCACTTCCTGTGGCAGTGAGTTCCAAGTGTTAATCACTCTTTGGGTGAAGAAGGACTTCCTTTTATCCGTTCTAACCCGACCTATCATAGTACCCTGGAGGTGTACAAAAAGAAGAAAACAACGATTAAGCCCTTTTAACAAATCTGTTCCACTTTATATTTTGTATATTCCTGATGGGCAGCCGGTTTATGGTTGCCATTCTCCAGGTGGTGACAGAGAACGGCTGCTCTGGGAGGTGGGCTCCATGGCACCGTTCCACAATGAGGTCCCCTCTCCGCCCCCCAGGCTGCAAATTCTCCAGGAATTGACCAACCTGGAGCTAGCAACTCTAGGTCAATTGTATCCTACCCCAGTTTCAACTTATTAAAAAAGTTAAAACTAGAACCCCAACTGAAACAGGAAAATAGAACTGCAATATACCCAAGCTTATGGAATTTGTTTTCAGCTCAAACAATAGACATTTGTCTGTTGTCATAATATGACAATTTCTGTACATCCCTCTTATTATTTCACCTGAAATACATTTGGGGATCTATTCTACCCCAAGCATACACATTACGTTTTGTTTTATGTTCTTTCTAGAACCACTAGCCCTTGCAAAGTGTGACGTGTCAGTGCTATTTTTGCACTTGCAGGTTATGATGGGGGGGGAGGATATCCTATATGGCTGAATTATGTACCCCCTCATAAAGAAATTGTCAGTGGCTCTGAGGTTGTGTGCAGAGTCTACTTTCTGAGATATTTAGATGTAATATTGGAGGTCCATCTTTGTCCACAGTAGACACGGTCATTTCCGGGGGGCCGTCCCACTATGCTCTCAGGTCAAATGACAGATTTCTGCAGTGTTTCTGTACTTGGGAAAGACCAACTGTATGTCCCAGCAGTATAACCAGTACTGGCGGAGTAGATGGGTGCATGCGTACTGCAGACACTTATTGAATAATGCCAGTGATATCACTGGAGGTCCTTGTCACCCTCTTATTTCTGGAGCAGAACTGTTGCTTGTTTTAACTTAGGGTTAACTTTAATTGGATTTATAGCTTTGCTACAAACAAACATACACCATGGTTCTATACCCGCTTTCCCCCACAACACTTTCCTTTCTTCTGAGTGATATTAAACACAGGTTCATAGTCTCTGGCACTTTATGTCACTTTATATTCAGGAAAGGAAAGGAAAAATGAAACGAAACAAAAGCTACCACATACAATCTCTCTATAGAATAATGCCATTTTAAAGTGGCAACATTCCATGCGCTCCCATTGGCTGTAAAATGCTCTCCCTCAGCCTTTGGCCCATCAACCACCACTCAAGAGAACTCACGTGCCATTGGCCGGGTGCTGGGTCTGCTCCTTTTCCCCGCCCACTCCCCCTTCAGCCACTCTGCCTGGCTTTCTCTCTTGATGAAGACGCTTCTCCTGCTTTCCTCCTGTGTGGGAGTAATGTTTCCCTCAGTGGCTGTTGGTAGGTGTAACGAAATGGCAGTTACCTGTGTTTGTTTAAAATGTTCTGCCATAAGGTTTAATTGAGCTGTAGTTCCAGAGAGGGGCCTGTAGTAGTATCACTCACTGGATTGAATGGGGCTTCCTCATCTGCTGGACTACAATTCCCAGCTACCCCAAGGCCAAAAAGAGCAAGAACTGTCCCAAGGGGCAGGGCAGCATCAATAAAGACTCCAGCCCATCCAGGGAGGAGGCCGTCTTCGTCCTACAGGAGGTTAGGAAAGGCTCCTGCTGCCTGTGCTGACCAGGCTGTCCAGGCCACAGTGAGAACCCTGGGAGGCAGCAGAAATTCAGCCACTCCACAGTCTGCTGGACTGGGGAATGAATGGAAGTTTCCCTGCTCTCTTGTGCCAGAGAGAGAGAGAGGCTAGAGCAGAGAGCCAGAGGCTGGTGTGTAGGAAAAGAGGATGGTGTTTAACCCCAGAATATTTATACCTTGTTGGTTTATAGTGTGTGCTTACTCCTACAGCTGTGCCTTCTTTATTTAGTGTGTGTGTGTGCTCCATAACTGTGCAAATACTTAGATAAAATCTTTTATTTGGGCTCTGACCACATAGTCTCCCCCACTCTGCACAATAACAAAGGGAGGGGGTAGCCCAGGGAAGCAAGGAAAGGCCAGACCCTTGGGTTGCCAACTTTCCAGGGATCCCCCAACAATTGGGGATTCCATCTCCAAATAGAGATATTCAGCCAGAGAGGTCTCACAGTCCCTCTGAAAAGGCAGTGATAATTCAGTAAGTGGTGGCAGTGAATTTAAGGAGTGAGATACGCCCACAGGACAAGGGTTGGAGGCGAACAGCTGAGTTGTAAACTGGAGCCTGTTTCGCCACAGTGGGCAACGAGACTTGGTTCAAAGGAAGGAAACCCTTCGCAGGCCGTTGTGAGGAACTCATTGGGGGCAGTCTGGATAGGGTTGCCAGCCCCAGGTAAGGAGATTCCTGGAGATTTTCTGGTAGAGTCTATGGAAGCCAGGGTTTGGGGAAGGGAGAGGCCTCAGCTGAACAGAATGCCATACAGCCCACCTTCCAAAGCAGTTATTTTCTTGGGGGGGGGGGGAATCTGTTGTCTGGAGTTCAGTTGTGCTACCTGATGATCTTCAGGCTCCACCTGGAGGTTGGCTACCCTAGGCGTAGCCATCAGTGCTTCAGAGCAGGGTCTCTGAGATCCAGGTTCTTGCTGTAGAAGCTGTGTGGGTGTCAGCTATGCTGCCATGGGGATGGGGAGGTTCATTCTCTTTTAATTGCCTTTGCATTCCATCTGTGCTTCTTTGCTACTACGGCGCTTATCTCTAAGTATTGCAGGTGGTGATGTTGATGTCTGGTTTTCTTGGGAACCATTTCGTTCCCAGCTTCAGTGCTAAATGGCCGAAGTTCTTTCTCCCACGCGCGGGAGGATGGCTAATTGGCCAGGGCAGGGGGGGGGGTGCATACGAATTCCCTTTATCCTATTTTGCCCCATGGGCAGCCGTCATTCTTAACAGTGCCTATGTTAATGCATCTATAGCTCTTCAATAAAGTATTACCTTTCATGAAAGTGTGTACTATGTTGTTGGCTGTGGGTTCTGACAGTGGCTGATTTTGGACCAGTCACAGCCTTTCAGCCTAACCTACCGCACAGGGTTGTTGTGCAAGTAAAAAGGGTGAAAGGAGAATGATGTTACCTGCTTTGGTCCTCTTTGCAGAGAAATACTACTTTTCCTCCTAGGGAACTATTGTTGCCAATCTCCAGGTGAGGGCTGGAGATCACTCAGAATTACAACTGCTTTCCAGATGGCAGAGATCAGTTCCCCTGGAGAAAATGGTGGACTCTGTGTCCTTATATACTGCTGAGATGGGCCCCATGACAGCCAATGTGATGTGGCAGTCAGGGCTTCAGAGTACAGTGGAAGTGGCAGGTGGGGGGGAGATGGAAAGCTGAAGAGTGAGGGGGAAATAAAGGTAGGTTGATGATTGGCTGGGAAGGAGATAGGGTTGCCAAATCCAGGTGGGAAATTCCTGGAGATTTCAGGGATGGAGCCTGGAGAGGGTGAGGTTTCAGGAGGGGTGGTACCACTAACAGGTAGAATACCATAGACCCCACCCTCCAAACCAGCCATTCCCTCTTGGGGAACCAATGTTGCCAATCTCCAGGTGGGGGCTGGAGATCACTCAGAATTACAACTGCTCTCCAGAAAGGAGGGGGGAGGAGATGGAAATCTGAAGTCAGAGGGACAAATAAAGGTAGGTTGATGGTTGGCTGGGAAGGAGATAGGGTTGCCAACTCCAGGTTGGGAAATTCCTGGAGATTTGAGGGGTGGTGCCTGGAGAGGGTGGGGTTTGAGGAGGGGTGGGATCTCAGACAGGTAGAATGCCATAGACTCCACCCTCCAAACCAGCCATTCCCTCATAGGGAAACATTGTTGCCAATCTCCAGGTGAGACCTGGAGATCACTCAAAATTACAACTGTTCTTCAGGTAGCAGAGATCAGCTCCTCTGGAGAAAATGGTGGACTCAGTGTCATTATACCCTGCTGAAGTCACCACAGCAAATTGACACTGAGTGCCCAAGGCCTCTTTCTAGAGCTCATTGTATTTATTTCCACAACAGGCCTTATTCCTAGTTGAAGAATATTGCTAAAAAGTTGTGGTCGGTGATTCCTTATACATGAACATGTTAGTTCTATCAAACATTATGGCTACCCTGTATTTCTATGGTTCCACAGAACTGGTTATCCCGTATTTTAGACCCCAGAGTTCCAAAGTTTCCTTTCATTTCAAAACTTTGATCTGGCATTGCTGGCTTTCTCTCACAGCGCAGTTAGGAAGCATGGCATGCTTCCTCAGGCTGTTCTCGTTCCAGAAACAGAAAGTTAGTTCCCATGTTCAGCTGCCAGATGACTCCAACAAATTTGCTTGGTATAATGTCAGAGCAGCAAACTCCAATTATTTGCGATCTTGTGTGAGTTCATAGTGTCAGCAGTACAATGGTCACATATAAGCACTGATTTCTGGAAGTCAGCCAGCAGCTGAATGTGGGAACTGTCTCTTCATGTCATAATAACCAAAATACATATGTGACTTATGTACAGACCCGTGACTCTCAGAAGTCCAGATGTATGTTATTTCATTGGAATATGAAATATAATACTTAAGTTTTTGTCCCATTAGTTATTTCTATAGCTCTGGCTCTGTGGACTGGCAGATACTCAAACTAGCGAGGGGGAGGGGAGTTCCAGTGATAGTTTTGGATCTACAATAGATGCCCACAAAAAGTATGTGCACAGAGAATTCTATTGTTTGTGTGTGTTTCAGGACACTATACTTTATTTTGTTTTTTGCAGCAAATGGAATAGTGTATTTGTTTTTATCAACTCCCAAAACATAGTTTGACACCAATATGAACATCCTGGAAGAATGTGAAAATAGATCCGCCATCTTGAAAATGGCATCTACCGGAAAAATGGATGTCTCTATGAGTAATCTAATATTCAAAAACATATATTTTGAAACCAAGATGAGCATCCTATGTATTTTTTAGATATCAACATAACCATATCTGCCATCCTGGAAAACAGCAGCTGCAGGAAAAAGGTCTCAAAATTTGATTGTCTACCCAAGAAAATTTTAAAGCTATAGTGTCCTGAACCACACACAAACAATAAAATTCTCTGTACATTGCAGGGGTCTATTGTAGATCCAGGATTACTACACCATAAAAATGCTGGATAAATTTTAGTGTGGATGCACATTATCTGAGTCACAATGCTACATACGAAAAGGCAAAAAGGAACCCCCCCCCCCAGTTTTCACAATGGGTGGACAGGTGTGTTCTGATGAGTGTGTGTGGACATGATTTGGATTGGGACTGTAGCATGCAGAGAGAGGGGACTTACACTACACCAATTTGGTGTAGTGGTTAAGTGTGTGAACTCTAATCTGGGAGAACCAGATTTGATTCCCCACTCCTCCACTTGCACCTGGCTGGATGACCTTGGGCAAGCCATAGTTCTGATAAGAGCTATCCTTGAAAAAGAGCAGCTTCTGTCAAGAGCTCTCTCAGCCCCACCTGCCTCACAGGGTGTCTGTTTTGGGGAGGGGGAGGGATAGGAGTTTGTAAGCCACTCTGAGACTCCAAGTAAAGGGCGGGGTATAAATCCAATCTCCTCCTCCTCCTCCTCTTCTTCTGTTTGCCCCACTGTAGAAAGATATAGCTCATCAGGATACATGTAGCCCTCAGTGGGGCAAAGAGTACACCCCGGGGCCATTTCAGTCTTGGAAATGTTGTTGGGTCTAAGCCCCCCCCCCCAAATGCCATGGTTCCAATAAGACGCAGGGAGGGGAAAAACAAACTTGACCCGAAAACTGGAATCAAGAACCGCAAGGCGTCAGAAAGAGGCCTGAGAAAGGGCCAGTTTTAAAAGCCCAGTGGGGACTTCTTATACACACAAATACACGTGTTTATTAGGAAGACAGTTAAAAACACACAAGGGCCCAACGAAAGCCTCGTTGCAAAGCGCAAGTGGCCTGAACACCGGGGCCAAGACCTGACGCGTTTCCGCCCTGTTGGGGGCCTTCTTCTTCAGAGGTCAAGCAGTTTGAGGTACAGATAGACAGATGTTACGATGTTACATATTACAATGAAATAACCAAGAAGTTAATACTGGACCCAAAAAGGAAAGTTGTAGAAACAAGAAAATATAATATGAATAATCAAATAAACTTTTTTTAACTTGCAATGAATTATTTAATTGTAATCTGTAACACTGTAACATGTGTCTATCTGTACCTCAAATTGGTAACACTGCATTTTTTTATTTATTAGGTCATTTGATATATGATCCATGCCATGGAACTTAGCCCTGCCCTAGGTAGCCCAGGATAGCCCGATCTCATCAGATCTCGGCAGCTAAGAAGGGTCGGCCCTAGTTTAGTACTTGCATAGGAGACCTCTAAGGAATACCAGGCAATGGCAAGCCACCTCTGAACATCTCTTGCCTCGAAAACGTGCCGTAAGCCACCACAAGTTGGCTGTGACTCAATGCCAAAACAAACAAACAAACAAATAGAACTTAATAACTGAAAGTTGATTGTTCAACTTCATCAATTTTGGTAGCCTCAATCAAGAGATTCCAACATCCAAGATCTTCGGAAAAAATTTACTTTGGAGCTAAATAGTTATGTTCCCACCAACTTGAATTTCAGATTTCCTATTCATAATTTGAATAGTAAAGCTGAGGAGCAAAACTGGAAATGCTTGCCACCTGATAGAATGGTCAGCCTGACAAGGTCAGGAAGACTCGCATTCTCTTCTCACACTGCAAAATGTATAGAACTGAATTCTTTGTATAATAGAGAACAAGATTGTCGTCAACTTCCCAGAAAATTCGGGCAGTATTCATTGCTTTGTTCCTTGCTTTGTTACACTGCTTTTATTGCATCGTTCTGCAATTTTGAAATACAGTTTTATTCACTGTTGGTTGTATGTTTTGTGCTGGTTTTATTCAGTTGTTTTAATTGTGTAAAATGCCCAGACTCTCAGGGAGACACATGAAATATAAATGGGGTAAACAAGTAAATACTTTATTTACTTTAGTTGTAGTCTGCCTTTCTCACTGAGACTCATGGCAGATTACAAAATATAAAAAATCAATCCATATAAATGGCAAAGACCTCCAATGAACAATGGAGTAGGAATAGGGTTACAGAGCTGGAAAACCTGTCTAAGGCTGGGATCCCCACGGGCACCATGGTGCCTGCTGATTCATTTCCAGGTACTCACCAAGTGTTTTTACAAAGTGGGTGGGGCTTCTGCCCAGCAGGACCTCTGATTGGCTGTGCAGATTTTTAGAATGTTGCTTCCGCAGCTGCCGCCACAACAGCACAAGGAACGTCACTGCATGACCGAAGTTAAGCAGTTTGTGTGGAAGAAAATATTTTTAAACAGTATGTTTTAAAAGGCAGACTGTTTGAGGTTCTGCTTGAAATGTGCAACAGTCACCTCCAGATTGGACTACTGTAACTCAGTCTATGCTTGGGCTACCCTTGAGACTGACCCAGAAACTCCAGCTGATTCAGAATGCGGTGGCGCAAGTCCTGACTGGAACATCACGGGCAGCACATATTCAACCAGTGCTGCTTCAGCTGCACTGGCTCCCAGTAGAGTACTGATGAGTCCCAAAGGTAGAAGATAATGCAGTAAAAGCAAGGACATATGTACAATAAACTTTGCAATAGACTACAGCCCTATCTTTGAAAATCAACCTCCTGATCTTTTCCATTACAGACTTTTAACTATTCATTTCATCTGTAGCCTCAGTGCATATCTTGTTCTGCTTCTCAGGAAATGCATGGAGTGGAGAGGGATGAAGGGATGAAGGAAGGATCAGGGAGCAGGCAACATATGGCAGGAAAGCCCCCCCCCCTTATCACAAGGTCAGGCCTCATTTACCGTGCAGTGAACCTCAGCAGGGGTACACCCTTCTAGTTAGACTGGAGTAAACAGGCTCAGGAGGGGGCCTGTTAGAAGCAGCTCTTCTTGTGCGTTCGGAGGGTTGGCAGGTCCCTCCTGGCAACTGGCAGGGGATGGGGGGACTTACCAGGAGAAAGAGGAAGGCCCAGGCTATGACACTGGCATCTCACAGGAAGTGATGTCACAATGCTATACTGCCGCTGTAATGCTCTGGTATTTGGGCATCCTTTTGTACCATAGAGTTTTTGCCCAGATACCAGAGTGTCACCCAGACATTGCTGGTATGATGATACTTCCTCTGCAACGGCAACAACATGGTCTGAGCTTTCCTCTTTCTATTGGTAAGTCCGTCCCGCCCCCCGCCAGCTGATCTGCCACTGGGAGACAGGTCCTGGTGGGAGGGGACCCACACTTCCGGGGGGGGGGCCACCTAGCAACCCTATGTATCCCCTATTATGCACATAGTGCCTGCCTGAGGAATCTAACAATCTAGGTAGCAGTTCTTGCTAGTAGAAAACTGATGCCTAAATCTCAGTGCTGTCTTCAGATTGTAAATATAAAGCATTTGAGATTTCCTTTGCCTTTAGGTCTATTATGAGGCCCAAGAAACCTAACACAGCCGTCAAGAATAAGGATGGGTGTGATCAAGGATTGCCAAGTCTGGATTGGGAAATTCATGGAGATTTTGGGAGTTGGAGGGTGGGCTTTGGGGAAGAAGGGACCTCAGTGGGGTATAATGCCATAGAGTCTGTCCCTCCAAATCAGCTGTTTTCTCCAGGGAAACTGATCTCTGTCATCTGGAGATCAGTTGCAGTTCCAGGAGATCTCCAGGCCCCACCTGGAGTTTAGCATCCCTATGGTGATTCCCTCCCCCACAAGGTGCTGGGGGACCAGGGCAAAGTAGACCCAGTTAATGACAATTATGATTGTGAAGATGTGGAAGCATATCCTGTGAGAAGCTGAAAAGGCATACAGCACAATAGAGGAACCTAAGCCTAGATAGCAGTATAGGAAACAGCCTTTGTGGAGGGGTTGGGGTTCATGGTAGATAGGGTTGCCACCAGACCCCCTGGTGGAGGCAGGGTCCCCTGCCACCAGGCCCTGTCCCCCCAACTGCCAATCAGCTGACCAGCAGAGGGACTTACCAGGAGAAAGCAGAAGGCCCAGGCCACATGGCTGGTGTCACTCTGGAAATGATGCCACCGCACCAGCTATGTCCAGACAACGCTCTGGTGTTTTTGCCAAAGCTCTATGGTAAAAACGGCTCCTACTATCAAGTTTTGCCCAAATACCAGAGCAGCACAGCGATGATGCAGCGTGATGATGTCACTTCCTATACGACACTGGCAGTGTGGCCTGGGGCTTCCTCTTTCTCCTGATAAGTCCACCCCTCATCCCCCACCAGCTGCCAGGAGGGACCTGGTAACCCTAGTGGTAGAGCACCTGCTTTGCACGCAGAAGGTCCCAGGTTCAATCCCTGGCAGCCCTAATTAAAAGGATCAGGTGGCGGGTGATGTGAAAGACCTCTACCTGAGACCCTGGAGAGCCTTTCTCACTCTGCATAGACAATATTGACTTTGATGGATCAATTATCTAATTTAGTATAAGGCAGATTCACATGGACACTTGAATATTGACCATGGAGGAAGGGGAGAGGTTAAAGGTTGTGGTGGGAGGAGTTATTTCTGAACTGTACAACTGTATGAGGGGGGAAAATGATGAGTGGAAGGGGAAGGTTAAAAATGGACTTCAGACAAAACAGATCTGATCACAGGTAGACACAAAGGGGGGGGGATTATAAGATGACTGTCAATCCCTCACCCTGCATGACCAATTTAAAAACTTGTTTTTGGGTGTCAAGTCACAAGACACCATAGGGCAGGGATGTCGAACTCATTTATTATGAGGGCTGGATCTGACATAAATGAGACCTCGTTGGGCCATGCCACATGTGTCATAAAATGTAATGCCAGGTAGTGGAGATATAGACTTTATAGAGGACAGAAACACAAAGGGTGATTTTTTTACTTAAAATAAAAACATCCTTAAAACATTAGCACTCTTGCAATAAATTGCTTATTTAACAGTGTCTGATAACTAACACCTCTTGCTCTGAATTATTGCATCAGAATGTCTGTGCTGTTGCAATCTTGAGTGTGCTGTTCAGGTGTGTAGCTGTAAGCTGCAAACCTACAATGACGCAGCAGCAGCAGAACTGGAAGAAGAAGCGCCTCCTGCCAAGAGAGCCCGCACTGCCTTTGTATGCTACAGGACTGCCCAGAGATAGTAGAGCTCCCTCCTTGCCAAAGGCTGCTGCATTTGAACACACATGAACACAAGAAACGGCCCTCGACTGAATCAGACCCTTGGTCCATCCTCTTCTGGATGGCCTACTCCTTTCTCACAAGACAAGAACTCCTTGTGGGCACTCCATGAAATGGCTGAGCAGTCGGATTAGAACAGATAAAAGGAAGTCCTTCTTCACCCAAATTCCAAATTCACTGCCACAGGAGGTGGTGGTGGCTAAAAGCATGGATGGCTTCAAGAGGGAACTGGATAACTATATGGAGCAGAGGTCCATCAGTGGCTATTAACCACAAGGTCTAGATCGGAAGTCTCGGTCTGGGGCAAGGGATGCTCTGTCTTCTTGGTGCTTGGGGGGGGGGGGCAACAGTGGGAGGGCTCCTAGTGTCCTGGCCCCACTCCTGGACCTCCTGATGGCACCTGGTATGTTTGGCCACTGTGTGACAGAGTGTTGGACTGGATGGGCCACCGGCCTGATCCAACATTGGCTTCTCTTATGTTCTTAGGGGTCCCCCAACCCTTTTGAGTCTTTGGGTACCTTTGGAATTCTGACGCAGGGGAGTAGGCACAATCACAAAGTGGCTGCCACAGGAGATAGACCCAGCCACAAAACATTGGGAAACAAAGTTATATATAACTCTAATAGTACCCCTTCAGCATTTCAGGCAGGAGCCCTGTTCAACAGGAGGCCCTTTAATTTGCAAAACAATTAGAAGTCCTGCTGGGCAAAAGCCCCATCAGCCCCTCCCACTTTCTAAAGCACTTGGTCAGTGCCAAGAAAGATGCCCGCAGGTGCACATTGGGAACTCTGGTCTACTCAGACTGGCAGCGGCTCTCCAGGGTTTCAGGTAGAGGTATTTCACATCATCTACCACCTGGTCATCCTAGCTGGAGAGGCTGGGGGTTGAACCTGGGACCTCCTTCAGGACAAGCTGGTGTTCTGCTGTTGAGTCACAGCCCCATTCGTTTCCAAGTTTATCACCAGTCTGCTCTTCCAAGTTGTAGCCACCTTGCTGCTTAATAATATCCATTGTTTCTATAGTGTGTTGTGCGTTTGGTGCTCCGTTGCTGATTCAGCTTCACAACAGTCCAATGTTGTAGCCTCTGGGAGCCTTGACAGAGTGTTAGGGGGTGACATTTCCTGCCCTGCTGCTCTGCCCCCCACCCTCACTCAATGTAGGAGCAAGAGCAAAGCTGGGGGCAGAGGAGGTGGCATAACATGACAGTATAGGACTTCCCCTAATCTCAATGGTTTCTACCACAGAGATTTGGGGGAATTCCTAGAGGGCTGCACCTCTGCACTGTACTGTTTCCCCCCAGTTTCTTTCCCCCAACTGCTCTCATCTCCCAAATGCTCCAGGGCTGGCAACCCTAGGGGGCAATTACAAAAAATTGGGAGATCCCAAGTGAAGCATTCAACTGTGATGAGCACAGTTCTTTCTGAATGAACGTTCTCTCAGATGATTCTTCCTGAGGTCTTCTAAAACACTTCCTGCTCCAATGAGATGAAATATAGCCAGAAGCAGTTCTGGGGACAAGGTGTTTTGGGGGAAAAGCAACCAGGTGCCATGAAATACATTGGCGAGCCTGGATTTTTGGGACAACCAGAAGATAGCCAGTGGCTGAATTTGATTACTCTGGATCATTTCTTGAGTTAACCAGTGGTGGTGGGAACATACATCCTTATCTATAATTATGCTCTGAAAGCATTTAAGGCAACGCAATGTATTTTTAAAAATCCCCTGTGATGATTTGCTGTTCTATTTTCTGCTAATTTGAGCACCGCTGTTCCTTTATGTGGAAGCTGCCACTCTAAGTGAAGGAACCTAAAATAACCATGTGAATCATTCTGGGTCTTTAGACTGTCTTGGTCTCTCAAGATGGCAGTGTGTGGCTGGTCTATAAATAGCCACCGTGGTGTGGTAAAGCTGGCACTGAGGTTTAAGTGACGCCACGCAACAAGCCTGTGCTGACACACAGTCTTTATTTTAATGAGCTCAGTGATAGATCCCATGTCAGTCATCAGTATTAAAAGAAGCTTCATGAAAGATTCCATTCAGCCCAGCTCCCTTGGCTTTCAGCTCAGACGATCAAGGACAAATGCCAGCCCCCCTCAACCTACTTGGTAACTTTCTAAATTTTGCATAACAAAGAATCCGCTCTGCATGTAACGAGGTAGGAGTCTGTGTTTCTCAAATATATTGATTGACTATTCTCTCATCATTTTCACCTAAAAAAGAAAATCAAACCATCCGTCAAGGAAGACTTTCACCAGCTACTAGTACAAAGAGATTCAGTATCAGTGTTTTCCCCATACAGCTGTTACATCTCTATGTGGATGCACACATCCCATTGAGTAAATTTCTGCTTGGGCTAGAGTGCCTTTAAGTGGATGCTCTATGGGAAGGAAAGTGCTAAGTATTGCACAAGATCTTGTGCAAATGAAACTGTGTTAACGCCATTTGTTTTCCCACCTGTGCATTGCTGAATCCAAGCCACAGTCTGCACAGGGCCCTATGCACATGCTTGCCTAAAGAGAGTTGCCTTGGATTTTATCATCTGAACCCTGCAAAATGGGTACATACAGAATCCCCTTTGCAGAAGTAGCCCTCAGCACATGAAGTCAGGGACAGCAAACAGGATCCTGGAACACACAGTCCCTGTGCATTCATCTGTATCAGAGGTTCATAACCCTTTTTGTGCCCTGGACCACTTTGGCAGTGAAGTCTATGGAGCCCTTCTCAGAATAATGTTTTTAATTGCTTAAAATAAAATAAAATACATAGGATTACATTACAATTATATTGAAATACAGTTATCAGAATACTTAAAAATCAAATTTGTGATAGAGTAATATATGTGATTCTTTAATAACACATTTTACTTCAGTCTAAGCCCATTCATTTCAATAGGCTAGGACTGGAGTAACTCTCTTTAGGATTGCACTGTTAATAACCATTTGGACTTGTTTGAATTTACCTGGTCTACACTTGTACCCCTGCACACCTATCCATATTACAAAAGGCTATCCCGCTTTACAGAGAGTTAAGAATTCTCATTAGAACTGTCCAGTTCTGCAAAACTTTAACAAACAATGAAAACGACTCACTTCCTGCCATGTATTGATCAACAAGTGATTGTAGATAGGGAATACTAGAAAGCAAGTTAGATGTCTGGCTCACCAGTGTGAGAACATGCCTATGGTGGCTGAACAACTACTAGGCACAGTATTTGGCCCAGTATTTGGGCAGCTACATTGCACAAGCATTTGTAGACAGGAAGACCACAATCATGTGCAACCTAGTGGCAGGTTTAATAACTACTGTAATTGCAAAGTAGTGATGAGCATAAATAATATTCCAAGATATCTGCAGCAACTCTAATGTGGTATAAAAAATATCCATGGTTTTTATTGGTGACAAAGTCACAGGTACTGCTACTACTAGGAGCTGCAGTGGCTCAAGTGGTTAAGACGCTGAACTGCAAGCTGTGGAAGGTCAGTAGTTCAGCAGTTTGAGACCCAGGTGCCGCATGATGGAGTGAGCTCCCGTCTCTAGTTCCAGCTCCTGCCAACCTAGCAGTTCGAAAGCAAGAAATTGCAAGTAGATAAATAGGTACTACTTCGGTGGGAAGGTAACAGCGTTCCGTGCACCTTGGTGTTTAGTCATGCTGGCCACATGACCACGGAAATGTCTTCAGACAGCGCTGGCTCTTCGGCTTTGAAACGGAGATGAGTACCGCAGCCCTAGAGTCGGATTCTACTGGCTTTCGAGCAAGGGAACTTTTACCTTTTACTGCTAATACTACTCTGGTTTGTTGCCTACATTCAAAATTGAAGAAAATGCTAAATTTCCATTAGAGGTTAGTGAAATAAAGATATAATTTTCCCCCCATCTGAGTTCACCAACCCCCTGAAGTCTATCCACAGACCCCAGGTAAAGAACCCCTGATCTATATTTAAATTAAATTAAATGTCTGTGTGGGGTTTAAAGCAAAATAGTGCATAAGTTGCTTAAAGATGGGCAACTTCAGGCACTCAGATGAAGAAAGGTGCCCTTCCCGTTTGCACACTGCTTCTTACTAATCTCCAGAAGTTTGGGGGGGACAGGTTCAACAGGAGGGGCATTGCCACTCATTGGCTCTTTCCGCACTAGACCTTAGATCCTGGTTCAACCCTGTTCCCGAACTTACATTCTACGCTATACTTGAGTTCAACCCTGTAATTAACTCAGGATATTTTTTGTTTCCACATTACACTGAGTTCACCCCGGTTTCGCCCACTCTTGTCCCGGGATAAATGGATGCTGTTATAACCAGGGATAAATGCAAGGCATTGTGTCACGAGTTGAACTCTGATAAAACCAAGGATGAGATCCAAGTGCGGAAAGGACCACTGAGACTTTAAAATGTGGGATTTGCTGCCAGGAGACATAGCAATGACCTCTAACATAGATGTCTTTGAAGGGGATTAGACATCCATGGAGGAAAGGTAGATCAATGACTACCCGCCAGGGGTGTTAAACATAAGGCCCAGGGGCCAGAAGCGGCCCATCCACAGCTCTTATGTGACCCGCGAGTAACTAGTGCAAGGGAGGGGACAGGAGACTGCTTGGGGGGAGTGGGCAGAGTCACTCTATGGCTTCAGTATGGCAGAACAAGTAGTGTGGGAGCATCTGCCCAGTGCTGCACCACTGGTTCTCCAGTCTGCCCATGCAGGTTTCCCTCTGCACACACACCCCCCCCAGCCCATGGGGCCTTGCAGTGGGAATATACCAACTCGGAGCTCAGTTTATATCTCCAGTACCTGGCATTACATTGTATAGCACACATGACAGCCCGGCCCGACAAAGTGACATTTATGTCAGATCCAGCCCTTGTAGCAGATGAGTTTGACACCTCTGCTGTCTACCATCGGTAGGAAGCAACATCACAGGAAGGCCTCGGCCTCTGTACCCAGTTTGTTGGCCCTCCAGGGCAACTGGTTGTCCATTGAGTGAAATAGGATGCCAGACTAAATTCATCACTGGTCTGATCCACAGGGGGCACCACTTAGGATGGACCCAGCCACAATCCTACTCAATCCCCCTCTTTCATATTATTTATTTGTTTGTTTGTTTTATTTCCTTGTATTTGTACCCCTCCCTCCCCGCCAGGGCAGGCTCAGGGCAGCTAACGTCGTAAAAACACAACAATAAATAACAATAAAACAATTCATCAAACAGTTCAATAACAATTCATTAAAACTAACTTATCAATGTTCCCTCTAAGCTGTGGAGTCCTGTGAGCAAAAATTCTACTTTCTGAGTTACTGGTGTTAAAGTTGTGAGCAGGTGATTTGGCTACTGCATGAATTAGCTTGCTCTGGAGCCCTCCTTCCTGAGCGAAGACAAAAATGTGTGAGCCGGAGGCTAAAAAACTGTGAGCTAGCTCACACTAACTCAGTTTAGAGGGAACACTGCTTACAATATATTAAAGTGCTAGCGGTTCACATATAATATCAAAGATGGCTTCATACATAGCTCTTTGGTGCCAGTTTGGTGTAGTGGTTAAGTGCGCGGACTCTAATCTGGGAGAACCAGGTTTGATTCCCCCACTCCTCCTCCACTTGCACCTGGCTGGATGACCTTGGGCAAGCCGTAGTTCTGGTCAGAGCTGTTCTTGAGAAAGAGCAGTTTCTGTCAAGAGCTCTCTCAGCCCCGCCTCCCTCACAGGGTGTCTGTTGTGGGGAGGGGAAGGGAAAGGAGATTGTAAGCCGCTCTGAGACTCCCTTGGGTAGTGAAGGGCAAGGGGTATGAATCCAATCTCTTCTTCTTCTTCTTCTTGTTAGTCCCCCTTTTTCTTATTACATGTGCTTTTGTCCAGGCAGGTGGTCCTTAGCTGAGCCCTTTTATTGGTGAACTAAAGGCAACAAACCCTTTGCTCTCTTTCTAAACAGTGATAAAGCTGGTGGGATCCAATCCCTGCCCTGTAATCTCACTGAGTCCAGATCCACTAGCATCTCCATGGATTGTGCCAACAGCACATAAGGTTTTAAATGTTTGGGTGGGTGGGCACATGTCAAGTCAAATAGTAAAGGTAAAGGTTTCCCTTGTTTGAAAGCCAGTCGAATCTGACTCTAGGGATGCGGTGCTCATCTCTGTTTCCAAGCCAAAGAGCCAGCACTGGCCAAAGACATTTCCGTGGTCATGTGGCCAGCAAGTCAAATAGCAAGTACCATAAAGCTTGTATCAGAGGTTGAGCTGTGAGACTGGCGATCCTGAATTCCAGGTTCACCTCAGCTACCATATTCAGCCTGTGCTGAAAGTGCTGCACTGGCTGCCGATAGCGTACCGGATCCGCTTCAAAGTGCTGGTTATTACCTATAAAGCCCTTTATGGCCAGGGTCCAGCCTACCTGAGGGACCGCCTTGCCCCACATGTTCCCCCAAGAGCACTACGGTCGGGGCCCCAAAATTTGTTGGTCATCCCGGGTCCCAAGAACGCCAAATTAGCTGTGACCAGGGCCAGGGCTTTTTCGGTGGCGGCTCCTACCTGGTGGAACGAGTCTCCCGGGGGAGATCCGGGCCCTGCGGGGCCTCGTGCAGTTCTGCAGGGCCTGCAAGACAGAGCTGTTCCGCCAGGCCTTTGAGTAGGAGCTGCCGCCCCATCATACCACCACCATCAAGGTATCTTAAAGGATGCATCGACGAGGCCCGAGGAAGAACTTGGAAACTGTAGAAGATCTGATAAGCCATCGCCATTGGGCACGTACACTGGAACTGTGGTGATACCATCTTGGAATCAGGATACTAGTAATTGGATTGATTACTGTGGTTTTAGTGTTGGATGTTTTTACTATGTTTTTATATGTTTTTACCTATGGCAAGGCTAACGACCTTGCCTCTGTTAGCCGCCCTGAGCCCACTGGGGAGGGCGGGATATAAATGTGAAAAATAAATAAATACAAAGCTGCTGCATGGATTTTGGCAAGCCACTATTTTCTCAGTGTCATCCAATATAAGGCTAATAATTTAAATTATTGCTCACCTGCCCTCTTTCACAAGCATTACCTCTGCTCAGTGTTCTAAGTGTACACTTAGAAAATATTCATTTTAATTTTGTTTTGGTATTTCAGGAAGAAGAATAAGAATGTTAGAGTTGGAAGGGACCTTGCAGGTCATCTACTCCAACCCCCTGCACTCTGCAGGAGCATAGCTGAAAGAGAGCCCTACATACCTACAACATACCCGGAAGATGGTCATCCAGCCTCCACTTGAAAACATCCAGTGAAGGCGCATCCACCACCTCCCGAGGCAGACTGTTCCACTGCTCAACCACTCTGACAGTCAGGAAGTTTCTCCTGATATTTAGCCGGTAACGACTCCCTTGTAATTTCCACCCATTCGATCTAGTCTTGCAATCCAGATCAAGAGAGATCTGCTCCATCTTCTACATGACAGCCCTTCAAATATTTGAAGACTGCAATCATGTCCCCTCTAAGTTGGTGGGCATCATGGTGCCCGTGGGCCCCACTTTGGGAACCCCTGAAGTGTCTGAATTCACAGCCCCAGTTTCGGTTGGAAAAGGAAACAAAGAATTGTAACGACTTTAATATTTTAAAAGCTTTCATTTGGTACACAGTTTGCTGCCAGTTCATTTGCTGCACAGACTTTAATCTGGGAAGACCGGGTTTGATTCCCCACTCCTCCACTTGCACCTGGCTGGATGACCTTGGGCAAGCCACAGCTCTGTCAGAGCTGTTCTCTCAAGAGCAATCCTCCAAAGAGCTCTCTCAGCCCCACCTACCTCACAGGGTGTCTGTAAGCCGCTCTGAGACTCCGAGTGAAGGGTGGGGTATAAATCCAATCTCCTCCTCCTCCTCCCCATCTTCTTCTTCTTCCTCTTCTTCTTCTTTTTCTTCTGCATGGTAGGAGAAATAGGGGATGAAAGCTTAACAATTTTTAAAGAAACCTGGAACAGTATGGCTATTTTTCTAAAACTGATGAAAATCACAACTCCATATGCTTTTCCCTGGTGTTTTATTACTTCAAGATGCAAAGTTATTTCTCTGCCTTTTAGCTCCTCCTTACACAGACCAAAATAATTACAATGAATGTTTTGGGTTTTGTTTTTTTTTAAAAAAAATGCTTAGACATGTCATGGCTACCACTCCATTGAAAACAGTTGGTGGTTCACGTGGCACCCAGATCCTGCCCACTGAAAACAGTGGAAGTGGAAAGCCAAAAACCACCCAGTTGTGAATTTCTGACTCTTGAAAAGGTCGGGAGTGTTTCTTGTCATTTAGGATATTCCCCAAGCTGACCTGGGGGGGAATGCAAATTTGGGGTTTAATTTCAGTAAAAATATATAATCAGGGTTCTCAACCTTCAGGGGGTTACTGGAGACCTCCCGCTATTACTCCAGACAACAGAGATCAGCTCCCCCTGGAGAAAATGGCTGCTTTGGACGGGGGGGGGGAATATACTCATAACATAGAGGAGAACACTTGCTATACAAATCAATAAGCAGCCCAGACCAATCTTACTACATTAAGAATAGAGAAAGATCTCTCCCTTCAATGCTGGCCGATAAGTCCTTGCAACTGAATCTGTTTCCAGAGGATTATGGCGTATCCACGGAAGTTCCAGACTCAGCTGATGGTTTGGTTTCCCTGCTGGATGGAAATTGTTGGCTGGATTGCTTAAACAAACCGATGTTGCTCCCTGGGCTGTAATTATATCGTACAAAAAAGGATTGCTGTGATTGGATCGGTGGGGAATTTCTTTGCAAACTGGAACACAAACCTGTCAGCCTCTTGAAGTGCACGCCACGGAGCCCTCTGAAGCTGGCAAAGTCAGGGCAGAGAGTAACAATTAAGCAGCATGAGTTGACAGGAGGGGGGAAGAGAGGCAGCAGCTGATAAGCTAGAACATGATCACAACACTTATTGGTTATTTATTCAGTGCTGGGGTCTGGGTGTCTAGAAGGAAGGCCGTGATGCACCCATAACTATGTGGAAAAGAAGAAAAGAGCTGCTACAATGAGATCTGTAGCTGCCAGGCATTCTGAACCTCCAAAAGACTGGTGGTACTCACATAGCCTCTGCCAGGAGAATTCAAACACTGTGCGTGGTGGCAGTCAGATTCGTGCGAGACCTCAGGGCCAGGCTGGGCTTGTGGGTAGACTGTAGCCAAATACCAATGTCCCCAATACAATGATGTCACATCCAGGTGATGTCATCATGTCTAGGGGTGGGGTTTCCCTGGCCGGCCAGCTGCTCTGCGGCGGGGAGAAGCCTCTGAAATGGGGGAGTCCCTTGCCTGGACCTGGGGGCTGCCAAGCCTACTGATGCCCTTCTGCCGCAGCACCAGGCAGCACGCGCAGCTTGGGAGCACAGGTGGCAAAGCCCTCACAAGCAGGCAGTGGAAGGGTGTGAGCAGAGAGTCCTCCCAAGTGGGCCCTCCCAGCAGCAGTGGCCTGACTTAGCTTCCTTGGCTTCCCCCTGCTAAGGAAGCACGGCCTTCTGCTGACCTCAAGAGCCCAAATGGGGAGGAAACACCTTCCAGGTCTGCATCTGGCTACAATCCACCCACAAGCCCAGTCTGGCCCTACCTATCTCTACCAAACTTTCTGTCAAAATTTACCATAGAATAAAGAAACAAATAAAGAACAAAGAAAAGAAATAAAGCTGCGGTGGCTCAAGTGGTTAAGACGCTAAACTGCAGGCTGTGGAAGGTCGGTAGTCCAGCAGTTCGAGACCCGAGTGTGCCGCGTGACGGAGTGAGCTCCCGTCTCTGGCCCCAGCTCCTGCCAACCTAGCAGTTCGAAAGCAAGAAATTGCAAGTAGATAAATAGGTACCACTTCGGTGGGAAGGTAACAGCGTTCCGTGCGCCTCGGCGTCTAGTCATGCCGGCCACATGACCACGGAAATGTCTTCGGACAGCGCTGGCTCTTCGGCTTTGAAACGGAGATGAGCACCGCAACCCTAGAGTCGAACTGGACTGGCTTTCGAGCAAGGGAGACCTTTACTTTTACCTAAAGAAACAATGGCTTGGTGGTGGTGTTTTTTAAGAAAAAAACATTCCCCACAGCTACTGTGCGGCTGCAGGGAACCCAGACTCAACTCCTTTAAAAACTTATTGTGTCTATGGTTGAGGGTGATGTACCCACCCACCCACCCACCCACGGAATGCCCCTTAAATCCCCCCATCAGAGTGACGAGGGGACCTGGCAACCCTAAACATCAGCATTCATGGTGGCCATGACAGTGGCACTCCTTCCTGCACTCCCACCCCACCCCACCCCCTGCCCCCTCAGAGAAAGCGCATGCAAGCAGTGTGGGCAGCTGTGACTGCAGAGGGTGGGAGGGCCTGAGAGTGGGCAGGGTACAAACACACAGGCAGGTGGGTAGGGGGGCAAGAGGTAGGGTTGCCAGCCTCCAGGTGGTGACTGGAGATCTCCTGCTATTACAACTGATCTCCAGGAGACAGAGGCCGGCTCACTTGGAGAAAATGGCCATGTTGTAAGGTGGACTCTCTGGCATGATACCCCACTGAAGTCCCTCCCCTCTCCAACCCACACCCTTTCAGGCTCCACCCCCAGAATCTCCAGGTACTTCCCAACCCAGACCTGGCAACCCTAGCAAGAAGGGGGGCAAGTAGTAGGCGTAGGGGCAGCCACAAACACTCTCTGCTCAGGGCACTTCAAAACCTGGAACCACCCCTAACTCAGCCCTCCCTCCAGGGGCACATTGGCAAATATGGGCAGCAGCCGGTAGAGTCCCGACAGGCCAGTAATGGCGCCAGAGGCTGCCTTTGGTGGGCCCTCTGCTGCGGGCTGAGGAATCCTGCTGAGCCTGAGCCAACAGAGAGAGCCTGCCGTGCCCAGCCCCACAGGTGAGGAGGCCAGCTGAGCACAAGCCCCTGCCACTGGGCAGAGGGGGCTGCAACGCCCAGCCCCACCATGGGCAGGGAAGCCAGCTTGGCTGAGCACAAGTTCCTGCCGCCAAGGAGACAGGGGCCATATTGCCCAGCTTCTGCCTGCCAGGCTGGACTTGTTGGCCCACCCTCCAAAGCAGCCATTTTCTCCAGGGGGACTGATCTCTGTAGTCTGGAGATGAGTTGTAAGAGCAGGAGATCTCCAGGCCCCCCCCCACCTGGAGGCTGGCAATCCTAGGTGCGGCACCAAGGTTGGTCACTCAGGAGTGCGGCAGTGCCTCCTTTCCTGCAATGAGCCCTCCCTCCCTCCCTCCCTCCCTCCCTCACGAGAATTTGGGAAGGGCCATTTTGACCTCCCAGTCCCCCTGCGGGCAACTCCCATGCCGTAGTCAAACAGAGGGGCTCTCTGCCGTGCAGACTTCACCCACCGGCCCCTGCCTCTCAAGACTTCTGGCCTATCAGGAGCACAGGAGCCAGGGCAGCCAGCTCTGGGTTGGGCAATCCTGGGAGATGTGTGGGGTGAAGTGTGGGGAGATTTGGGGAAGGGAGGGGCTTCAATAGAGTGTGACGCCATGGAGTCCACCTTCCCAAGCAGCCATTTCCCCCCGGGGAACTGATCTCTGTGGGCCAGTTGTAATTCTGGGAGGTATCCAGCCTCCAGGAGCTGTGGTGGCCCAAGTGGTTAAGACACTGAAGGTCGGTAGTTCAGCAGTTCAAGACCAAAGTGCCACAAAGAGGTCGGTAGTTCAGCAGTTCAAGACCAAAGTGCCACAAGACAGAGTAGGCTCCCGTCTCTGGTTCCAGCTCCTGCCAGTTTGAAAGCAAGAAATTGCAAGTAGATAAATAGGTACCACTTCGGTGGGAAGGTAACAGCGTTCCGTGCGCCTTGGTGTTTAGTCATGCCGGCCACATGACCACGGAAACGTCTTCAGACAGCACTGGCTCTTCGGCTTGGAAACGGAGATGAGCACCGCAACCCTAGAGTCGGACTCGACTGACTTTTGAGCAAGGGAACCTTTACCTTTACCTATCCAGCCACCACCTGGAGACATTCAATTCTATCAAGAGTGGGACAGGTGAGTTATCTTCTTCTGGTCCATTGACAATCCTAGTCCTGCTGTGTAACAACTAGACTGCAGAATATTCAAATACAAATACGATATTTTCCTTGATGTTCCAGGGGTCCTTAATTAACGGGCCCTTCGTTCTTGGAGAATCTTTCTGAAATCTTTCTCATTTGGGCTAATTGGCAATATTACTATTCCGCTCATCAGGACTGGAGGAGGATTAAACGTTTTGAAAACCTGACACCAGGAAACCTCCCCAACAAATTCAAGCCCCTCTAATTAGTCCTCGCAAATGACAAGCACACAAACCCGAGTGTCGGCCGTGACAGGTGTAGCAAACGAGAAGGCTGATGTATGCAAGTGTGTGCAATTAAAACCAGGCTATGAAGATTAATGGAGTATCCCTTTCTGATTGCAGAGGAGGCCTTTGTCTAGCAATTCTCTAGTGTAGCATCCCAGACTTCCCCTCTCTGGACTTTGCATATTGCCAAGAGAAACAAACAAACCATGTTTTATTTCCGGCTTAGCCGTCCGTGGTACACGTATTTTGTTCCACAATTGCTTGAGCCAAAATCCAGGGGGAGAAGTCCTGAATGTGGGTAAGACAGACCTCAAAGGCCATCATTCAGGCGCCCCATGGCGTGATGTGGTCCATGGGGTCGCGAAAGTCGGACGCGACGGTGCAACTGAACAACATGAGCAGGCGCAAGGGGGTTAGGGAGTGCAGCGTGGGACCTGGCCAGAGGCTAGAGTGAGCAGAGTAGCTGGAAAAGAGTTAAAGCGAGAGGAAGAGAAGCAAGGGGGGGATGCAGGGGTGGACTGCCCATTTAAAAGTTCCTGGTGGGCCTCTGGAAGGCAGGAGAACGTGTCCGGTCCCAGCAACTCTAGCAGTGCTGACGGCCTCATTTAGCTGAGCTGGTTGCTTCCAGCCGTGCTGCCTTGTTGCCCCGCAGGGCCCAGTAAGGCCTGGCTTGCCCCGAGGTGCAGTTGCCGGACTCCACGTGGGTCTTCCAGACCTCACAGAACTACAGCCAACCTCCAGATGACAGAGATCAGTTCCCCTGGAGAAAATGGCAGCTTTGGAGGGCGTCACGTACCCGTGAGGCCCCACCACCCCCCAAACTGTGCCCTCCCTGGGCTCTGCCTCCATCCCAGAAGTGGCAACGCCACTCCTGGGCTTCTGGGGAAATAGGAGGGGCAGAAGCCATTACGAACGGAGAAACAGATCAGGGGTTAGGCTGGGACCTTTCCTCCTCTTCCTGTCCCCCCCCAGCAAGCCTGGGAAATTCCAGGGGCCATTTTCTAGTGATGTGGCTCAAGTGGTGAAGACGCTGAGCTGCAGACCAGGTCGAGACCCGAGTGTGCCACGTGACGGAGTGAGCTCCCATCTCTGGCCCCAGCTCCTGCCAGCCTAGTAGTTCAAAAGCAAGAAATTGCAGGTAGATAAATTGGTGGGAAGGGAACAGCGTTCCGTGTGCCTCGGCATCTAGTCATGCCGGCCACATGATCACAGAAGTCTTCGGACAGCGCTGGCTCTTCGGCGGAAACGATGAGCTCCACCCCCTAGAGTTGGATTCGACTGGCTTTCGAGCAAGGGGGACCATTGCCTTTCCCGTAGATAAAAGCCAATTCCTTAATTATGAAGAGAGTCTCAGAAGACAGCCATGCCGGTCTGCAGTGGAACAGTGAGATCCGCGTCCAGCAGCCCCTTCGAGACCAGGAAGCATTTCAGGGCAGGAGCCGTCGAGAGTCCAGGCGCCCTTCGCCAGACATGAGCTTTGACTCTTGGAGGCTCCTGGCCTGAAACGCTTCCTGGTCTTGAAGGGGCTGCTGGACTCAGATCTAAGCATCCCTTAACAATGACTGCTGCCAAACACTTATACATCCTTTAGTCATCCTGTCTTCTGGAGGGTACTGGCACATTGCCATTGCATCGCTTGCAGTAGAGTTGTGGCCAGTAATAGTGAGTGGAAGCTAGGAATAGGCACGAACCAGACCACGAAGCCAAATTCATTGCAGAGTTTGCCCTGTTCATGGTTTGTGAACCAAAGTTCACGATGGGTCTACGGTCACAAACTCCCATGAACTCTGAAAGTAGTTCATGGACAGAGCAGAAAGCAAGTCCCTTTAAACCCCCGCTTTCTGTTCCCCATGAAAGCTGCAAAAACAGTTGAGTGATGGGAAGCAGCCTGCTCCGTGCTGCTGAGCTGTTTTGCTTGTCTTTCTTTTTTGGCTTCCTGCACTACCCCTTAACACTACCGCTTTCCTTCTCATGTCTCAGGGTCTGAGTATCCTCAGGTAACCTGGGAACTTTGTCCTTAACTTGATCTATCAGGATGAAATGCAGTCCCAATGGCTGCTTTACACTCATGTAGACCAGGGGTCCAGCAAGGTTAGCATTGTCTACTAATTGACTGGCAGCAGTTCTCCAGGGTCTCAGGCAAAGGTCTTTCACATCACCTATTACCTGGTCCTTTCAACTGGAGATGCCTGGGATCGAACCTGGGACCTTCTGCAGGCAAAGAAGATACTCTGCCACTGGGCCACAGCCCCTCCCTTGCGCTGAAAAGAGGGAGGAGGAAGTTGAAGTCATGAACACATCGAACACATCCAAATCTAACCATTGGTTCATCAAGGTCAGTATTGTCTGCTCTAGCTGGCAGCGGCATCCAGAGTAGGGTTGCCATCTTCCCGGTGGGGGGGGTCCCCCAATTTTGCGCTCAGCAGGAGGGAATCCACCCCCCCCCCAACAGCTGCATCACACACGACAGGCCTGCATCAACCAGAAGTGACGTCAGCACATCGGCAATGTTGGGGGTGACACTCTGGATCTTGGGCAAAACGCTATGGCAGGGGCGTCAAACTCATTTGTTATGAGGGCCAGATCTGACATAAATGAGACCTTGTTGGGCCGGGCCGCGTGTGTCATAAAATGTAATGCCAGGTCTAGCGGAGATATAGACTTTATAAAGGAGACACAAACACAAAGATTTTTTTTTTTTACTTAAAATAAAATATGCTTAAAACATTAGCTCTGTAAGCTGCAAACCTGCTTTTGATTTATTGACATCCACCACAGATATCTCATGCTCAGAGTTCTGAGTCTAGGACCCGGGTTGAAACATGAAACGGCCGAGTGATTAAGAACGTGCCAATGTCGCTTCCAGGTGACGCAGGCACGTTGTTTGTAAGATCACTGTCTGGGGGGAATGGGGGGCGATGTCGCTTACCACTCCTGGATCACCCACCCCCCACCCCCCTGCCGGCGGGTGAAAGGGACCTGGCATCTCTAATCCAGAGTCTCAGGCTGGGAGTCTTTCATTTCACCTTCTATCCAATCCCATTAAGTGGAGATGCTGGGGATTGAACCAGGGACCTTCTGCATACCAAGCCGATGCTGTACCACTGATCCATGACCCATCCCAAATCTGCATGAATGAATGAAAAACACCAACATGCATGGCTACTGCAAAATGTTCTTGGTTCCAAAAGAAGTCTGTGGGTCCTACTTCAGGACCTGTTGGAATCTACTGAAATGTTTTCCATTGACCCCTCTGCATTGGCCACCAAGACTTGCAAGAAGTCTGTTACTGAAAGAAGACCCTTCCCGTTCTTTATGCCTGAGAAATGCCACCCCATGAAATAGAAATGGCTCAAAGAGCAGCCTGCCATTGGCACCCCTGCTTGGTCCACCCACACTAACAAGCTTTTTAAACTGGTTCGGTCTACTCTAACGCTTTGTATCCTGCACCTCTGAGCTTAGCCTTCAGTATGCGGCATCTGAATTCTCGATTCTAGACCAGGCTGCGCCAGCCAATTGTTGGTCATTGGGCTGGAGGTTTTTCTCTTATTCAGAAAACAAGAACATGAAAATCAATTTTCCCCCATCTCCGTTATGGCTGGGGAACCCATCACTTTCAGCTCAGCTGCAGGATTAATCTATTGAAGAGTTTGCAGGAGTTTTGCTGACATGGAAGCATTTTCAGAATATATTACATCCCTCCCCCCTCCCAACAGCAGTACTTTATAAAAATGGGCCTGGCTTTGTCCTGGTACTCAGCAAGAAGGAGACAGCAAAGGAAGGAGACGGGGAGGGATAATAAAGAAGGAGAGAGGAATAAAGGAAGGGGGTGTGTGTGTGTGTTTCAGAACTAGGGCCAGTATTTTTGGCTTAGTGTAGAACTCTATAGCAGTAGAAAATAGTAAGAGTCCAGTAGCACTTTCAAGACTAGCTTGCTAAACTTTCACAGAGACAGGATATAGTGGTTATGGGAGTTTTCAACTATCCAGATATTTGCTGGAAATCTAACTCTGCTAGATATGGGGCATCCTGCAGATTCTTTTTTCCCCCCCAGATTCTTGAATAGTCTTGTGGACAACTTCATCTTGCAGAAGGTGGAGATGGGAACCAGAGGATCTGCTATCCTGGATTTAATCCTGACTAACAGGGAAGAACTGGTTGTTGAAGTGAATGTTGTGGGATCCTTGAGGAATAGTGACCATGTCAGCTTGGAATTTGACATAGAGAAGTATGTGAAACCAGGACATAGTAGGACTCGTATCCTGGACTTCAGGAAAGCTGATTTCAAAAAACTCAGAGAAATATTAGGTAGGATCCCATGGCTGGAAATGCTGAGGGGGAAATCTGCACAGGAAGGATGGGTGATGCTGAAAAATGAAGTGCTTAAGGCACAATCGCAAACTGTTCCGGTAAGAAAGCAAGGTGGGAGATGGGTAATGAAGCCGAGGTGGCTGAACAAGGAACTCTCTGAAGAGCTGAGACTAAAAAGGGAAATGTACAGGAAATGGAAGGAGGGTCAGGTTACTGAGGGTGAGTACAAGAAGCAGGCTCGAATCTGTAGGGATGGTGTCAGAAAGGCTAAAGCACAGATGGAGCTGAGGCTTGCGAGGGATGCTAAAAACAACAAGAAAAATTTCTATGCCTATGTTTGGAGCAAAAAGAAGAACAGGGATGGAGTAAGCTCATTGCTAAGGGAAGACGGTCAAGCCTTAACAAGGGATGAAGACAAAGTGGAATTACTCAACTCTCACTGTTTAACCGTAAGGCTTTCTTTAACCATAAGGTGAGCTGTATGCAAACTGAAGAATGCAGGGCATATGAAGGAAGGAGAAACTGCCAGTCCAGAGTCAGTAAGGAAATGGTTAGAGAGCATCCACTGTCTTAAACACTTTCAAATCTCCAGGGCCAGATGGCTTGCATCCCAGGGTGTTATTTCAGAGCCTCTGGCTCTAATCTTTGAGATGTCCTGGAGTACTGGTGTTGTGCCAGAAGACTGGAAAAGAGCAAATGTTGTCCCAATTTTCAAGAAGGGAAAAAAGACAGACCCGGGAAATTACAGGCCTGTCCGTTTGACATCAATACCTGGGAAAATTCTAGAGCAGATTATTAAATGCTCTGTCTGTGAGCACCTTGAACGGAATTAGTTAATTGGTAGTAGCCAGCATGGGTTTATCAAGAATAAGTCATGCCAGACCAACCTTATCTCCTTTTTTGATAGAGTTACCAAAATGGTTGACTCTGGCAATGCTGTGGATCTAGTGTATCTAGATTTCAGTAAAGCATTCGACAAAGTTTCTCATTATATCCTTGAGGATAAGCTGGTTAAGTGAGGGGTGGATGGTGCAACTGTTGGATGGATTCATGGTTGGTTGAAAAATCGTACCCAACGAGTGCTTGTAAATGGCTCTGCGTCTACATGGAGGGAAGTCTCGAGTGTGCCGCAGGGATTAGTCCTAGGCCCGGTGTTGTTCAATGTTTTTATAAATGACCTGGAGGAAGACATAGAGGGGATGCTTATCAAATTTGCAGATGACACGAAGCTGGGTGGGATTGCTAATTCTGAAGAAGACAGAGTCAGGATTCAAAATGATCTAGATAGGCTGTAACAGTGGGCTGAGACAAATAAAATGAATTTCAATAGAGATAAATGCAAAGTCCTACCCTTAGGTACAAAAAATCAAAGGCACAGATATAGAATGGGAGGGACTTGGCTTAACAGCAGTACATGTGAAAGGGATCTAGGTGTTCTGGTTGATCACAAGCTAAACATGAGCCTGCAGTGCGATGTGGCTGTGAAGAAAGCTAATGCA
>NW_015177121.1:79486-86189 GCF_001447785.1 Gekko japonicus
GCGTGTCGGAACAGCAGTGATGCAAAAAGCCCCCCCCCCCCATTGTGGGGTTTTGTGGGGTTTTTTTGCGAAGATGAAGGGGAAACTGCTTTTTCCTTGAATGGAGAGATGTTGCTTCCTACTGACGGGGTGGGATGCCTCTACCTCTGCCATGGTCAGGCCTCACCTGGAGTCCTGTGTCCAGTTTTGGGCACCACATTTTAGGAAGGATGTTGACAAGCTCGAGCGTGTCCAGAAGAGGGCAACCAGGATGGTGAGAGGGTTGGAATCCAAGTCTTATGAGGAAAGGCTGAAAGAGTTGGGTATGTTTAGCCTGGGAAAGAGAAGGCTTAGAGGGGACATGATTGCAGTCTTCAAGTATTTGAAGGGCTGTCATGTAGAAGATGACAGTGTCATAGATGCAACGCACATGAAATTGAGCAAACTTCAGAGGATGGCGGAAGACAGGAAGGCCTGGCGTGATTTGGTCCATGGGGTCGCTTTTACATATGGGGCCTGGCGTTCTTTCCGGAATTCCAGCTGATTTCCAGTCCACAGAGATCAGTTCCCCTGGAGAAAATGGCAATTTTGGAGGGCAGATTCTATGGCATACAATGGATGTTAGGTGAAAACCCTCCTCAAATGTCCCCCTCCACAGGCACTGCCCCCCAGACCTCTAGGGATTTCTCAACCTGGAGTTGGCAGTGCTACTTTTACATAGGAAAGCATCTTCTACTCATGGTAGGACTGTTGTACACTATGCACCAGAGTATTTCTCCCAAAATATTCTCCTTGCTCATGCAGAACAGCCTGAAATATTTGGTCCTGCTCAATGCATCATGCAAGCTGCTAAACAAGCATTTGGAAACCAGGACTGTGAGACACGGCCTAGCCCCGTCTCATCAGATATCAGAAGCTGAGCAGGGGCGGGCGGTACTTAGAAGGGAGACCCCCAAGGAAGCCTCTGCAGAGGAAGGCCATGGCTGAGCACCTCTGCTTCACACCGGCCTCGAAAGCTCCTTGGGCTGGAGTTGCCAGAGGTTGGCCATGACTTGACGCCACTTCACACACACTCTCAAGCTCTGTTCTCCTTGTGGTTCTTCTGGTTTCGCCCAATGATCGTCTCAAATTCAGCAAGCCTCAGGGCACCGCAAAGACAAGGGGCCTCCCTCCTCCCGTGGCACAGGGACGGGCATGGAGAACAGGCCGTGCAGCGGCTCGCTAAGAAAAACAAACAAAGCTCCCGTCCCCAACGTGATGACATCACTACTGTGTGATGTCATCATGTGGGGGCTGTCCCCGACCCCCTGGAACGTCCCCCAAAGTCCTCCTTGAAAAGGGTTTAGTTAATTTATATGCCACCTTTTCAGATATAAAACCCACTCAAGGGCCCTAACCTGGATGGCCGACGTGAGCTGACTCTTGCCAGATCTGGGAAGCTAGGCAGGGTTGGCCCTGGTTAGCATTTGGAGGGGAGACCAAGAAGGAAACCCCAGGGTGGCTCTACGCAGAGGCAGGCAACAGCAAGCCACCTCTGAGCACCCCTTGCCTTCAGAGCCCTATAGGGGGTCACCATAAGGCAGCTGCAGCTTGACGGCCCTTCCCACCACCACCCGAGGCTCTTTCACGTACAGAGCAAGCAAAACACAAAACACTTCCGCTAGTTTTATCATGGGACCAGCTACTCTTTCAGTGCAAAGGACACCTTGGCAACATGAAATGTTCTTCTGAGCATTAATGCCTTCACGTGGGTCTGAAAAACGGGTAAGCTGCCATTAATGTTGCATGCTCAGAAGGTTGAAAACCCCTCTGTGATCCCATGGAAGCAGCAAATTCTGGTTCCTTCCAGTCCCTTAGTGCTGAAAGGGCTAAGTCCTTAATGCAAAAGGAGAGATAAGATTAGGCAGACCTCTTCGGATCAGAACCCGCAAGTTCACTCGCATGCCAACCAAACACAGAGAATGGCACTCTGATCGGGGAAGCCGGCCAGGGCTGCGGATGTGCGACAGAGTTTGACGTATGGCGTACTTCATGAGATTCAGCAACGTTTATGTTTGTGACGTTAAGCAGGTACGGGAAAGCGGGGCAGGGGGCAAAAAGCAAAATATGACGAGTGGGTAGATTGATCCAGGTGGGCAGCCGCATTGGTCTGAAGGAACAGGACAAAGTCAGAGTCCAGCAGGGGCACCTTTAAGACCGACAAAGTTTTATTCAACAAAGTGTGTGCGCGCACAAAAGCTCACACCTTGAATAAAACTTTGCTGGTCTTAAAGGGCCCCCTGGACTCTAAGCAGGTAGATTAGATAGACTGGAGTCCAGTAGCCCCTCAGAGAACGGGAGTTTCAGGGCGTGAAAGCACCCTTCGTCGGACATGAGTAGGAATGGAGATCTCGGAGTCCTTTTATCCCAGTCAGAAGGTGGGAGGGGCGTTGCAAAGGATGCTTGTAAAGGATGCAAAGGCACCACACCTATTGTAATCAGCTTGATGAGAGCAGAGGGGAAATTGTTGTGTATTCAAAGAGACCTGAATGCACTGAACTGTATGGAACTTGATGTATGTGAAACATACCATTGAAGTACAATGCAAAGCTTCGGCCTGGGCTAGGATCCTAATGTAACCAATAGGAGCACTAGGCCAGGATATGTCATCCAATCACCTTACAGAGCGGGAGCGCTTGTGATTGGTCATTATCTGTTCAACCTGATAGGCTGTTATTTGTACAGTGGGTGTGGCTACATTAGCCGGGAATGTTTAAATACAGAGCAGCTGCTATGTTAAATATGTTCTGGCTGACTAATGTTGTACCGTGCTGGAGAAGTATTCGAGCTGAAGAATAAAAGCCGCATTCTTGCTGAAATCACTCTCAGACTATTTGTAAAGCTCACGACTTAACAGAAATGCTGGGAGGGGGGCAGAAAATTCGCATCTGTAGTGAGATAAGAATCCGATATCCCTATTCAGCGGGGGGTGGGGGGTGTCCATTGTCCTCATGTCTGATGAAGCGAGCTTTGACTCAAAATCTTATAACCCAAAACTCGTGTTGGTCTTTAAGGTGCTACTGGGCTCAGGTTAACTGTTCTACTGTAGACCAACACAGCTACCCTCTGATATGGTTAGGGTTAGGGTTAGTCCCCCCCCGCGCCACCAGCAGTGGATGGGGGGGTAGGGTTGTCCGATCCAGGTTGGGAAACTCCTGGAGATCTGAAGAAGGAGCCTGGGGAGGGCAGGGGGGCCTCAGTGGGGGGCACACAAGGGCCACAGAGAGTCCACACCCTCCACAGCATCCATTCTCTCCAGGGGAACTCATCTCTGCAGTCTGGAGCTGAGCTGTAATTCCGGGGAATCCCCAAGTCCCACCTGGAGGTTGGCACCCCTAACATGTAGATTATGTTTTATGTAATCACCAAAGATCAATGGCAAAAGGCAGTGTTTCAAGGGATCTCTCTCCCCCCCATCACCCCCCAGCCAAAGACGGAGCGTAGAATGCAAGGAGCGTCACTTCTGCCAGCTCCAGCATGTAGATGCCTAACAAAGTATTTGCCTACACAGAGCAGCCTTCATCCCCCTCCCGACCCCACCCCAGAGAAAATGTCTCTGCTCCAAATGCCCCAATTTTAAAGCAACAGCTCCATCTTTTGTTTGCAATATACATTTGACAGCTTAAGCCAGAAGGCATTGCATTGAACTTTTCTTTCAAAGTGGTATAGATGCCTTTGTGCTCGACTGTCAAATAGGGCTTTTTCTCGCTGAACTTTTCTTTCAAAACTTTCCTGTTGTTGTTGTTGTTGCTAATTAGAGTCAGTTTGGTGTCGTGGTGAAGTGCGCGGACTCTAATCTGGGAGAACCGGGTTTGATTCCCCACTCCTCTACTTGCACCTGGCTGGGTGACCTTGGGCAAGCCGGAGCTCTGATAAGAGCTGTTCTTGAAAAAAGAGCAGTTTCTGTCAAGAGCTCTCTCAGCCCCACCTACCTCACAGGGTGTCTGTTGTGGGGGGGGGAAGGGAAAGGAATTTGTCAGCCGCTCTGGGACACCTTTGGGTAGTGAAGGGCAGGATATGAATCCAATCTCCTCCTTTTCTCCTCCTCCTCCTCCTAATTTGATTTATTAATCGCCATATCCCAGTTTATGCCGTACAGAAGAGGCATAATGCCGTAAAACAGAATACAAATTTTAAAATCCAATACAGATAATAAGAAATAAAACCAGAATAAAATCCCAGATGGTGATTTATGATTTTCTGCTCCCGTTCTGGACTACCTGGCCATTTGGTGGGAGGGTGTAGGAACTTAAGATAAATCTAGGGAGGAGAGGGGAAGGGGGCCAGCCAGCGTAACCAAGCCTTGCTGTCCGCAACCAAAAGCCTGGTGGAACATCTCTGCCTTACAGACCCTGTGGAATTGCTCTTCTGGGGACACAGAGGAGAAGGTGGTCCTGCAGGTACGTTGGTCCCAGGCCTTAAGGCCTTAAAGGTCAATACCAAAACCTTGAACCTGACCTGGTACTCCACAGGAAGCAGTGTAGCTGGCATAGCACAGGTTGAATGTATGCCATCCGTGACATTCCCATCAGGTTTCATGCCGCCACATTCTGAATCAGTTGAAGCTTCCGGATCAGCCTCAAGGGTAGGCCTGCATAGAGTGAGTTACAGTAGTCTAGCATGGAGGTAACCATCGCATGGATTACCGTGGCTAGGTCAGGGCATGACAGGAAGGGAGCCAGCTGCCGGGCTTGATGAAGGTGAAAAAAGCCAGTCTGGCAATAGGCATGACCTGGGCCTCCATTGATAAGGAGGTATCCAAAGTCACACCCAGACTCTTGACAGATGGTGCTGGTGTCAGTGGCACCCTGCCAAGGGTTCATAACCTGAACTCCAGTCCTGAAGTCCCCCCCCCAGCCACAGAACCTCCATCTTCGATGGATTCAGTCTCGACCTGCTCTTTTTTAGCCACCCCACCACAGCTCCTAATCCCTCAGCCAGACTTTGTGGGGCGGTAGCCGTCCGTCCGTCCAATAACAGATACAGCTGGACATCATCAGCATCTTGATGGCACGCAAGGCCAAAACTCTTGCCAGCTGGGCAAGGGGGCACATGTAGATGTTAAATAACATCAGGGAGTGGAGTGCCCCCTATGATCTTCTGACTCACCGCCTGACCGATGTAGGAGTACGTGGCATGTCTAGAGGACACATCCTCATCCAATGCCACCCTCTGTCCCCGATCATGGAGGAAAGCCATTGAAGGGCCACCCCATGTACTCCTACATCGGTGAGGCGGTGGGTCAGAAGATCATAACTGACTGAGTCAAACACCGCTGTAAGATCAAGCAATAACATCAGTGCCAACCTGCCTCGATCCTGCTGTCTACGGAGATCCTGTGTCAAGGTGACCAGCACAGTCTCCGTCCCATGGCCAGGGTGGAAGCCAGACTGGAATAGGTCCAATGCTGGTGTGTCCTCCAGAAAACCCTAGAGCTGTTCAACTACTGCTCTCTCAGCCACCTTCCCCAGAAATGTGAAGTTTAAAACTGGGCAGTAATTGGCTGGATCTAGAGGATCCAATGATGGTTTTTTCAGGAGCATTACATGGTTTTTTCAGCTTCCTTAAGACCATCCGGAAAGATCCCTGTTTCCAGGGACCGGTTGATAATATCCATCATAGGTCCTTGTAGCCTCTCATCACCAGCCTTGACTAGCCATGAGGGACACGGGTCAAGGAGGCATGTGGTCAGCTTAACAGCACCCAGGACCCCGTCAACATCAGCAGGCAAGAGCAGGCTGAAGGAATCAGAAACTGAATCTGAAGACAGCCAAGGGGCCCCCAGTTCACATACTGTATCAACACTGGCAGGTAAATCATGGCAGAGCGACAAGACTTTAGCCGCAAAAAAGCTCATAAAGGCCTCAGAACTAATAGCCATATTTCTATGTCCATTTTGGTGCCTCTCAGTGAGGGATGTCAAAGATCTAATCACCCTAAATAATTGCGCTGGGCGGGAGCTAGTGGACGCAATGGATGCTGAGTAGAATTCCTTCTTCACAGCCTTCACCGCTATCTCATAGGATTTCATAAGCATCCTATACGATGCTCTTGTAGCTTTGTCACAAGTGCACCTCCAAACTCGCTCAAGTCATCTGAATTCCCGTTTCACCCCCCTGAGTTCTGCCGTATACCAGGGGGATGTTTTCCCACAGGAGCACAGAGGACGTCAGGGAGCAACCTCTTCAATGGCTTCAGAGAGACGGGAATTCCAGTCTTCTATCAGCTCATCTAATGAGGTGCCAGAAGGCATCAGATCCCGCAGAGCATTCTGGAACCCAATTGGGTCCATTGGTCTCCACGGGCAAGCGTAAATAAGCTTGCCGCCTAGACAGGAGGGGGCAGAAATGCCCAGCCGGGCCTTCAAAACCAAGTGGTCTGACCGTGGTACATGTTCCTTCAGTCAGATCCACATCCATCCCCCATCTTACTATTGCCCACTTTCTTCCCCAAGTGCACTCAGGACTGAGGAAGCCACCTAGGATAGAAACCATGCAATGTACTTGGTCCCGGGGTATAGTCCATGAAAATAGGGTTGCCAGCTGCTTCCATGTAGAGCCTGGAGATTGCCTGGAATTACAAGTGGACCTCCAGATGACTCTGTATTAGGTCCCCTTAAGAAAGTGGCTGCTTTGGAGGGTGGACTCCATTTCATTATTCCCCAAACCTTGCAGTCCCCAAGTTC
>NW_015177121.1:86315-89102 GCF_001447785.1 Gekko japonicus
GCTTTGCAGTTTTTCATACCAACAGATTCTATAAAGTCTATAATCTTTCATTTTTGGCATAGAAGAAAGGTTCCATCCTCAAGTCTTTCAACTTGCATTCTGTTTTACGTCTCCAAGCTGTTTGACTTCTACTTTCTTGTGCAGTCCATCAGCTATTTCTTTAATATCCTCTCTGTTTTGACAAGAAACGATCAAGTCATCAACGTAAAGAAGAACATACTGGTATTGTCCATTTTTAATTCTAGTGTACAGGCAAGGTTCAGCTTTCCCTTGCTCAAAGCCTTGCTTTTGCAATAGTCCAGTAATTTTGTCATACCAGGCCTTTGCTCCTTGTTTTAGCTCATAGAGTCCTTTGTTGAATCTGTAAACATGTCAGCTACGCTGCCATATTGTTTATTAGCCTAGAGTTTGCCTGCCTGACCTGTGTACAAGTTGGTGCCACATTCCTTCCCTCTCGCTTCTCCCCTTGTTATCTCTGACCTTGTCTTCATGCCTGTGTAGTGTCTCCACTGTAATTAACTGTGAGACTAGTTTCGTTTCTCAGCCTTGGATCAGTTGGGAAATGGGCCGATTGGCCCACAGGTGTGTGGGGGACCTCTTGAATCTTCTATATTACTATATGCTTGTTCCATGCTTGCCATTCCTAACAGTGACCATGTTATTGCAACCATAGTACTGACAATCAAGCAAAACCTTTCTTGGAAGTGTGTGCTCCGTTGTTTGGCTGTGGGTCCTGACAAAACATAATCTTCTTGTCCTTTGACTTTAAAACCTTCAGGTTGTTCCATATAAATTTCTTCAGATAGTTCTCCATTGAGAAATGCAGTCTTTAAGTCAAGATGCTCTACAATTATGTCTCTTGATGCTGCGACACTAAGAAGTGTTCTGAACATTGATTGTTTGGTAACTGGAGCAAAAGTTTCAAAGTAGTTAGTCCCATATTCTTGTGAATAGCCCTTGGCTACTAGGTGTGCTTTGTATAGCTCTACAGTCCCATCATCTTTGTGCTTAATTTTGAATACCCATTTGCTCCCAACTGGCTTTCTGCCTGGAGGTAGCTTAGTAAGAGTCCATGCTTCTTTCTCATATATGGATAGTATTTCCTGTTCCATTGCTTCGATCCATCTTTCCCTCACAGATAAGTTGCATATTTCTTTCCAGTTTCTAGGTTCTTTTGCAGATTGTACAGTTTCACAAAATCCATATTTCCGTGGCAATTGCCCTTTTGTGCTTCTTTCTGATCATCTCACACTGGTTCTGGGTTCTGTCGTGGGTTCTGCTGCCTCCTCTGGTGCAGTTCCCGCTTCCCATTCTGTTCTGGTAGTTTCTTCAGAAGGTAGACTTGCCGGTTCCCCAGTGGTCACCAAAGGTAACCATGCAACCAACTTTTCAGGAGCAGTCCCAGAACTCTGTGAATCAGTTGCACTGGAAGCACATGGCAAATCACTTTCATCAACATACACAACATTGCATTCCCCAACTGTGTGATTTCGGGGGTTGTGTTATCCTGTATCCTTTTCCACCAACAGGATACCCTACTACAAGTCCAATTTCAGCTCCGGGGTAAAGTTTCCCCCTTTTCTATTTTGGTATGTGAGCATACCCTTTAGAACCAAAAGCTTTGATGTATTTTAATCCAGGCCTCTTTCCAAACCAGATCTCAAAAGGAGTGGTTCCAGTAATCTTTGAGGGTACTCTACTGTGTAGATACACTGCTGTGTTGACAGCCTCACCCCATAGGGTATTTGGTAGTCCAGAATGCATTAGAATAGCTCTACACATGTCCTGGATTGTTTATTCAGCTTTTCAGAAGATCCATTTTGTTGAGGCGAGTGTGCAATAGATACCTTGTGTCCAATCCACATTCTAGAAATCTTTTAAATTCTGCATTGCAATATTCTCCACCTCCATCGGTGCATAAGCTTTGGGGTGCTTGGCCAAACTTGTTTTTAATTGTGGCCACATAATGTTTGAATTTATTCAATGTCCCATCTTTGCTCTTCATCATATACACAAAAGTATATTTTGTTTTACTCTCAGTAAAAGTCACGAAGTATTTATTCCCGCCACAGGATGGTGCTAGTGGGCCAACAAGATCACTATACACAGTCTCTAGGAACTTTTCATTGTGAGTAGTGGATTTCCCAGTACACCTTGGAGCAGTTCCTTTTGCTCTGAGACACGTGTCACACCTCTCCTTTGTCTTGTCACAACTTACAGCAGGAAACTTTTCAACACTCTGCGTACTCCAATGCACAAACCTCAAATGCCATGCGTACAAGCAATTCTGATGATTACAAGAGCCATTGCCAGTCTGATAAACTTGTCTCTCATCAGCATCAACAACTTCAGATTCTCCACTAACATCCACAAGATAATGAAATCCATTTCTCTCCTCTGCTTCAAATTCAATTTCAGCAACAATCTTACTTCCTTTCCTTCTCTTAAGCAACACAATATGGTCACTGTCCATAAGCCTTTTGGTTGAAATCAAATTATCAGCTGCTTCAGGAACCAGAGCCACATTCTTTAAATTAACATCCATCGTTTCTCCACTTGTAGTGAGGAGCTTGATTGGCACTGTTCCAACACCCTTTACATTGAGAAGTTCCTTGTTAGCTTGAAATACTTCTGGTCTATTGTTAGTATCAAGTTCACACAACAAGTTCTCATATTTGCAAATGTGCATACAGGATCCAGAGTCTACTAAAATATTTTCTTATTCTTATTATAATCATCACAGATTCTAAAAGTGTGACCTCTGCTGGCCCCATGAAAATTTCCCTT
>NW_015177121.1:90458-113705 GCF_001447785.1 Gekko japonicus
TCTCTCTCTCTCTCTCTCTCTTGTGAGCATTTTAAAACTTAGAATTGGTTAGGCATTCAAAACCAACAAAACAACCAACTATCCAGCTCTGCTACCAGAATTTGTTGGGAAAATAGTAAAAAATACTTAAATACTCAGAGTTTCCAATGGATCTTTGCTTCACTGGAGAGGAGACATTTCTTTCTATGCAAATCCTTCTCTCTCTCTCTCTCTTTCTCTCTCTCTCTCTCTCTCTCTTGTGAGCATTTTAAAACTTAGAATTGGTTAGGCATTCAAAACCAACAAAACAACCAACTATCCAGCTCTGCTACCAGAATTTGTTGGGAAAATAGTAAAAAATACTTAAATACTCAGAGTTTCCAATGGATCTTTGCTTCACTGGAGAGGAGACATTTCTTTCTAAGTAAAAAGCTTTATTTCTAAGGGAAGAGTTCACATGGAAAGCTACAAGACAAAAGAGATATCTAGAGCTACATTTTTACATCTTTACAGCACAGAACACATGGTCACACAACAATGGAGATTCTTCTTCTTCTTGACCCCTAGAAGGAAGTCACCTGAACACAGTAACCAATGATTGCTAGTAAACAGACTTAGATTTTCCCGGGTTATCTTCCCATTAGCTCTGAGCCAAGTTCCCCTTTCAGGTCAGTCTAAACAATAGTATAGAAGAGATTAGCCCTATAATGACTGGAATCTAGACCTTGCAAGTCACACATTTCCAACAAGTTCCACACTCAGAATCTCCGGGTATTAGCCATCAACCCTATCCATAATGCAGCAGGATTTACAAAGCTAAGCAGGCAGCATTCTAATCACTGCCTGGATAGCATAACTCCTGGAAATCTATGTATCCTGCCTTGATACTCTCTCTCTCACACACACACACAAACACAAATTTATATGCTGCCTCTCCAGGGAACCTGCTCTAGACGGCTTACAAAATAATGCTATTTATTTATTTACTTCATTTATATTCCACCTTTCTCTGCAATGGACACCCAAATAGGGTTGCCAGGTCCCCCCTGGCAACTGGCAGGGGTTGAGGGTGGATTTACCAGGAGGAAGAGAAAGGCCCAGGCCAAATCACTGGCATCACACAGGAAGTGACATCATCATGCCAGCAACTTCCGGGCAATGCTCTGGTATTTTGGCAGCTTCTACCATAGACTTCTTGCCCAAATACCACCCGGAAGCCTCTGGCATGGTGACATCATGCCCTGTGTGATGCCAGCAATGTGGCCTGGGCCTTCCTGTTTCTCCTGCTAAGTCCCCCGCCAGCCAGCTGATTGGGAGCTAGGAGGGCAGGGCCTGGTGCCAAGGGACCTCCAACTCCACTGGGGGTCTGGCAACCCAATACCCAAAGCAGCTTACCTCAGTCTCCTCTCCTGCATTTTATCCTTTCAACAACCCTGTGGGGTAGGTTAGGCTGAGAGTGTGTCACTGGCCCAACGTCACCCAGCAAGCTTCCATAGCAGAGCGAAGATTCGAACCTGGATCACCCAGATCCAAGCTCGACACTTGATCTATGCACTACACCAGAAACACAACCTGATAAATCATAAAACAGCATAAAGTCATTAAAATTAACAAAGTCTTTCAAACCTATGTAGAGGCATCTGCAGATAGATAGATAGATAGATAGATAGATAGATAGATAGATAGATAGATAGATAGATAGATAGATAGACAGACAGACACCTTGGTAGATAACTTGGATTGGGTCTCCAGGAATTTCCTGGAGAAGTTGGCATAACAGTGTGTGCACACGAAAGCTCATACCTACCTGCTAAGAGCAGTCTTAGCCATTCCGGGGGCCGTGCCTCCTGCCAGGACCAGAAGCAGGCAAGGGAAGCCCTCCCCCTGTTTGGTCAAGTGGAAGCTGCTAACGGAAGCCAGCTGCCCATGCCCCAGCTGTCCGTAGACCCAAGCGGCTGTGTCCACAAGCAGGTGGCCTGAGCTCCAGCAGGATGTGAGCGAACCCCCCCACCCTTCCTTTGGGGGTTGGCTGTGGGCAATCAGCCCCACCCCAGTACAGCGGCAGCAGCCCCTGTTGCCCGTTGGCCAAGACCACCCCTGCCACCCGTAGCCACTTCACAATTTTCCTTTTACTTTGGAGGAAAATGAGGTTTATATTTGCTTCAGAGGAAAGGGGGGGACAGTTTCTGCACATACGGGTAGGATGTTGTCTGGATTCCCCCCTTTAGGACAGGAATTTTCAGTGGTTGATGTGCAGCATCTTGGGTTTAGCAAACATATGATAGTGCATCTCTAGGCACACAGCTGCATATTCAGCATCTGGGGTGAAGCAGATCAACCCATGGGAGCCCGCTGGAATCCTGCCCCCTTAGGAAACTTTGAGTATCATCAGTGGCAGAGCATTTGGCAGCATTAAGAAAGTCTTGTACAATATTTTCCTGATTTGGTGAACAGAATAAACTATTAATAGATGGAGCATTGGTTCTACTTTGACAAAGCTCTACGGTGAAACCAGGCTGTCTGTAGCCAGCACACCCAGAAGATTGCACGTGGGAACCGTCAACATCGGATCATCCACTGAGTTATGTTGGACAAGGAATGAAGCATTTTGGGCTATTTAATGAATGATCTTGATTTGGGATACACCTCAGTTCTATACTGTATAAGCGCACCTGGGGATATGTGGCTCTAAATTTTGTTCCCTAGTTTTCATACTATATTGATTGTTTATACAGCTAAGCTTATTGGATAAAAGTTCATTTTCAAAGAAAGAAATATTTCAGACATTGTCCAATTTAAGAAGGTTTATTGAACATTTATTTTACAACTTCCTAATTGTTTACATTATTTTGCACAGCTTTCTTGTTGGCACCCTTAGAAACGGAGGCCCATTAGAAATGCTGCCTTTTCAGTTGCAGCACCAAGGGGATCCCATGTAACGTGTTACATCCCTCAGCCTCTGTGACATTGACTGTATCTCTGTTTCCTTCATGGCATTGGGGTTTTTAGCCCATCTTTACAAGGCTTCTTCTGAGACTTCCATCTTTTTGATTGACTCTTATTTGATTTATTGTGCTGGTTGTCAACACAGAGTCTGTCCCCTTCTTTGAGGACACAGAACATCATCCAGAGCTGCTGTCAGCTTTCTCGCCAAAGTCTGTTTAAAAACTGCCCTTCAACCTTCCACATGCTAAAAGCCAAGAGGCTGGCTCAAGACAGATGTCTCTTTACCAAACGTTGTGTTACTAATTCTTTTTTTTAATTACAAGTTTATTAAAGGTAAAAGAACCTAAGAATCAGAACTCAAACAACAGAACATAATTCCAGTACACAAATTTAAATCATATCTTGAAGAATTAGTTAATAAATGGCATCCCATATTCTGAACACATGAATCTGCCTTCTGCTGGGTCAGACCCTCAGTCCATCAAAGTCAGCATTGTCTACTCAGACTGGCAGCTGCTCTCTGGGGTCTCAGGCAGAAAGGGGTCTTTCACATCACCTGATACCTGAGCTTTCTAACTGGAGATGCCAGGGGACTGAACCTGGGACCTTCTGTTTGCCAAGCAGATGCTCTACCACTGAGCCATGCCCCCCACCAAAATGACTATTTCAGAAATATGTGGATCCCCTCCCCCCATTTTTCAGTTGGTTTGGCCATTTCTACCATTCCCCATATCCTAATAAGCAATTCTTTAAGGGGTGGAGCCTTTTATTCTTGCCCCCTAAGAGCTATGTATTTCCTGCCCATAAACAGGTCACAGATCAATTTATTATGGTCCTTATTAACGTGTCCTTTAAGATTGCAGTATCATCTAGTTTGGCCCCCAGCTAGAGATTAAAGAGGATACATTTTGTCCCAAATCCTCTTCTTGTCACAGGACTGGGCAAGAAAATATTTTATATATTAGGCTATTCTGCAGTCTATAAAATATTCTCTACTCTAAACCAATGAAGCAGGGTTAGAGAAACGTAAAATGAATATATACGTATAGACCCTTAAATGGCCACAAAACCTTACAGGTGCCTGCGACAAATGAATTACAGACACCTAGGAATGATTATGAATACCTTAGAATAGAAGGAGGAGGAGGTTTTTATACCCCACTTTTCTCTATCCTTAGGAGTCTCAGAGTGACTTATCTAATCTAAACCAATCAATAAGGTTGCCAACCTCCAGGTAGTGGCTGGAGATCTCATAAGAAAATAAGAGAAGCCAATGTTGGATCAGGCCAAAGGCCCATCCAGTCCAACACTCTGTGTCACACAGTGGCCAAAAGTACCAGGTGCCATCAGGAGGTCCAGCAGTGGGGCCAGGACACCAGAAGCCCTCCCACTGTTGCCCCCCCCAAGCACCAAGGATACAGAGCATCACTTGCCCCAGGCCTAGAGTTCCTACCTATACCTTGTGACTAACAGACAGTGATGGACCTCTGCTCCATATATTTATCCAATTCCTTCTTGAAGCCGTCCATGCTTGTAGCTGCCACCACCTCCTTGGATTACCAATGATCTCCAGGCAACAGAGATCAGTTCACCTGAAGAAAATGGCTGCATTGGAAGGTGGACTCTATGGCATTATATTCCATTGAAGTCCCTTTCCTCCCCAAACCTTGTCCTCCTCAGGCTCCACCCCCAAAATCTCCAGATATTTCCCAACCTGGAGCTAATGAAGCAGTGTAGATAGAAGAAGGAGAGAGAGAGAGAGAGAGAGAGAGAGAGAGAGAGAGAGAGAGAGAGAGAGATGATAGACACACTGTTGAACTTAGAATGGAGAGGGGGAGAATGTCGTGAGCCACTTTGGGTGCCTGTTGGGGAGAAAAGTGGGGTATAAATGAAGTCAATTCACCACCAGAGCGCATGTCTCTTTTTTGGTCCTGGATGGGCTTACTGTAGCTCAGCCCTGGAAGCTGCAGAACAGACGCTGCCCGCCGTCTCTGCACAATATATCCGATGCCTGGACAAATAAAAACAACTTGTATGAAGTACCACAAAGCTGCATTTTTTCATTATGTAAATGGAGCACAGTGGGACAATTAATTGATTATTCAATTACTGTGGCTCTCTCTCTCTCTCCCTGTAATGTCTTGGGAAGATGAGAGAACCTTATCAAGACCCTCCAGTGACTGTGACATAACAAGGAGTGGGGGAAGGAAGGAAAACCCTGCTTGCCCCAGCACAATTCACAGTTGACTTTGGAGAGAAGGAAAGAAAGTACCCCAGAGACATTCATGTTGCTCCCAAAGAAGCGTATTTTTTTCCTTACCCTTTAGCTCCATATAGACAATAAAATTGCCTAAGTGGTATTGAATTGCTCCAATAATATTTCAGCCTGCAAACATTCCAATTTGGGGGGAGGGGTACTACCAATCTTCTTCTTGTTGACTTAGTGGAAGAACTCTATATTGAATAGCTCAGTTATGGTTTACACATAGAAGACAAGATCTAAAAGAGCAGAGAAATCATAGGAAAGAGATTCATAGAATTGTTGGAAGGGACCCACTGTTTACTATAATGGAATACTGTCCTAAAGCATTGCTTTAACTGTGCTAAACCATGCATGCAAGAAGTAACCTCCATGATCACTGGATAGTAACACCTGGGAGAGGATGGGTAAAGGCAGAAAACTAGGATTCCCATGGGGCTGTGTGAGAACGGTGGTAGAAAAGGTCATCGAGTTGCAGCTGACTTATGGCAACCCCATTGGGTTTCCAAGGCAAGAGATGGACAGAGGTGGTTGGCCATGGCCTGCCTCTGGACTTCCTTGGTGGTTTCACATCCAAGTACTAACCAGGGGTGGCCCTGCTTACCTTCTGAGATCTGATGAGATCAAGCTAGTCATAGAATCATAGAGTTTGGGGGGGCATCTAGTCCAACCTCCTCCGCAGTGCAGGAGCAGCCTAGAGCATCGCCCAGCCCCAAGTCGATGCTTGAAGGCTGCCAGTGCGGGGGAGCTCACCACCTCCCTAGGTAGCCTATTCCACTGTTGAACTACTCTTAGTGTAAAAAACTTAATATCCAGCTGGTACCTTTCCACCCATAATTTAAATCCATTATTGTGAGTCATTGTCAGGGCCCACAGTCAATCACTTAGCATACACTTCCAAGAAGGTTTTACTTTATTGTGAGAACTATGGTAGCATAAACATATTCACTGTTAAGAATAACTAATATTAAGCCTACAGGGTTAGAGATAGTATACTCAAAAGGGGGGGCCCATCTATGGGCCAATTAGGCACTCTCCCGCGGGCGGGAAAACCCATTGATGGGTTGGTGAAAAAGCGAAAGTGGTCCCACGGTTGAAATATGGGAAGACGAAAACCCATTGATGGGTTGGCGAAAAAGCGAAAGTGGTCCCACGGTTGAAATATAGGAAGACACTACATGAGGGAGGGAGCTACAAGGTCAGAGATAAGGAGCAGAGGCTCCAAGGGGAATGGAATGCGGGCCTGGCTGGTACACAGGTCAAGCGAGTGAACTGGAACCCATAAACCTAATGGCAGCATAGCTGACAGTCATATCCAGCCCCATAGCTAAGGAGTTTTGGGGGAGGGGGCAGGGGGGGCCCACCTGCCAATCAAAGTTAGTTCGATTTAGTTCCTGGGACTCCTAAGGCAGCCCCAGCTGCAACCGAGGGGGGAGGAGAGCGCTGCCACCAACAGCAGGGACAGCCCTGGCACCGTGGACGAGCCCTCGGGTCTTTCGGGCACGCCGCGCACCCTCTCTCGCTCTTTCTCCACCTCTCTCAGTGACTGGCCACCACGGCAGGTTCTGGGCAGGAGGGACCCAGCTGTATTGTCTGCAGGACGCCGAGGGAGCCCCCCTCCCCCCTCCCCACGGCCCTGAGCATGACACACTCATGGCCCGGTGACTGAGCCCCACAGATCTGCCTCAAGTCTGCCATCCCCGAGCCCCCACGTAGGCCGATTGCCCCCCCAAGCCCAGCCTCTGTGTGTCCCCCCCCTTGGCCATCCAGCCCCCTTTGTCTCCCTGCCCAGGGCAAGTGGAGCTGCCACCGCCCCTCCCCCGCCCGTCCACAGACTACCGACCTTTCAGCTCTGGCCTCTTCCGCGCCGGAGGGGAACGGCAGCTCTTAGCTCCCAAGCGCTCCAGCGGCTGAGCAGCGCCGCTGTCACCCAGAAAGATGCTCCCAACCCCAGCCCGGACATGCCCGCCCTGTGCGCTTGGAGGACTGGGGGGGCACTCACCTGGTCCTCATCGTGCAAAGGGCCGGGTGTGTGGCTTGGCATGGGTTTTTTGTGGGGGTTTTTTTGAGGGAGCAGCAGCAGGCGGCGCAGAGGGGGGAGGGGAGCCAAGGATTGGAGGGGGCCATAAAAACTGGGGGGCGGGCCCCATGGGCCCCATGGGCACTACGGGCCTGGTCATATCCTCTTCTGCCAACAGGAACCGCTTCCTGCCCTCCTCTAAGTGACAGGCATACAAATACTTAAGGAGAGCAAACATGTCCCCCATCAACCTCTTCTCCAGACTGAACATTCCCAGTTCGCTCAGACGTTCCTCACAGGCCTTGGTCTCCAGGCCTCAAACATCTTTGTCACTCTCTTCTGTACTCGCTCCATTCTGTCCACATCCTTTTTAGAGCAAGGCCTCCAGCACTGCACACAGGACTCCAAATGTGGCCTGGCCAATGCAGTGTAAAGGTAAAGGTTCCCTTGCTCGAAAGCCAGTCGAATCCGACTCTAGGGTTGCGGTGCTCATCTCCATTTCAAAGCCGAAGAGCCAGCGCTGTCCGAAGACGTTTCCGTGGTCATGTGGCCGGCATGACTAAACACCAAGGCGCACGGAACGCTGTTACCTTTCCACCAAAGTGATACCTATTTATCTACTTGCAATTTCCTGCTTTCGAACTGCTAGGTTGGCAGGAGCTGGGGCCAGAGACGGGAGCTCACTCTGTCTTGTAGCACTCGGGTCTCAAACTGCTGAACTACCGACCTTCCTGTCTGCAGCACAGCATCTTAACCACTTGAGCCACTGCAGTCTCCAATGCAGTGTACAGCAGGTCTATGCCAGTCTCTGGGCCATCCCTGTCCAAGCACAGAGTGGATTACTAAGCAAATAATACTTGATACTTTTTGTAGGCTAGAACTTGACATCAGTATCGTAACTCATGGATGGTCCCCATCAATGTTTTTCATAACTAAAAATAAAATAGTAAAAAGAGTCTGGTTCCGTCATCCTTTTTTTCCTCCCTGCACATACCCCGAATTGTCCCTGCTTTCCTCCATCTGACTTCTGCTATGTAAAGGAGGCAGGAACATGGCTCTAATTAACGTAACTGGGGCGCGTAAATGAGGCCCAATCAATTAAGTTGCATTTGCTTTCATCATACTTGTCAGCAGTTGGTGAATCCTCTGACAGTTTGAGTGCAACATTTTCAGAAGGCTTCAGTGAATCAATAATAAGTGATGCTTATAAATATTCACGTTTTGCAAAGATCCCTCTCTAGATTGGCTCCGGGGGAGGGCGGTATTAGTGTAAACTGCAAGAGAGCCGGAGAATTCAGACTCCGTGCAGATGGGGGGGGGCCCAGAGAGGAGGAGGAGGAGAGCTTATGACGGAGCGAGCGTCACAGACTTAGGAGGAAGGAAGAGAGAGACAACATATTCCAGGGAGGCTTGAATGTGGCCCAAGCACGCCCCGAATTCAAAGTTATCCACAAAGGTCTACCTGGTGTTCACCAGGAATGCTGGGAATTTTGCCACAGGCACTTGTGACTGTCAAACTGACCATGCTCAGACCTGCCAGTCAGATGTGAGCCAATCACTTGGTCTGCTCAGTTTGCGCTGAGCAGTCACAAAAGTCTATGTAACCAGTTTGCATTAGATCAGCAACCATGCCTGCCACTGACTTCTTATACTAGGGATGCCCAGCATTTTGGGGCCTGCAAGAACCTTTGGAATTCTGTTACAGGGTTTCAGTTGCCAGGTTCCCCCCCCCCGGCTGCTAGCAGAGAGGGGGGGGTTGTAGGGTTGCCAGCTCCAGGTGGGGAAACTCCTAGAGATTTGGGAGTGGAGCTTGCGGAGGATGGCGACCTCAGTGGGATACAATGCCATAGAAACTCTGCAGGACCTAGTACATTTCCGCAGGGCCTGCAAGACGGAGCTCTTCTGCCAGGCTTTTGAATAGGAGCCGCCACCATTACTGTTCCACCAACGCCCTATGATTTCTGCATATTGCCATCCTGATGTGGGCATCATTGGAGGGAACGGGACGTCTTTTAGGGGACGGTAGGGCAGTGGGATACGCACTGCCGTAGTTGGCTAGCTATGTTACTGAGAACGCCATCTTGCTCTTAAGAGGAGCACCAAAATTGTTTTAGGATGTTATTTAACTGTTCGTTAATTGTCTATGTGTAATGTAACATTTTATATTGTTTTATTGTTTTGTCTGGCATTATGCCCTGTTAGCCGCCCTGAGCCTGCAGGGAGGGCGGGATAGAAATCTAAATAAAAAATAAATAAAACCACCCTACGAAGCACTCGTTTTCTCCACCCATCTCTGTTGTCTCAAGATGAGCTGTAATTCCAAAGGATCCCCATGTTCCACCTGGAGGCTGGCATCCCTCGTTACCTTCGCTTGTCATTTTGAATCCCTACGGGGGCGGATGTATGTTGTTAGTGTTTGGGAGTAGTCACTGTAACTTTCCTGAAGGAGCGCCCCAAGTCAGTTTCCCGTGAGACTGACCTCGGAGTACCTTTCTCTGCCAGCCTAGCCTAGATAGGGCACCATATATCTGTCTGTGTTGCCAGAAAAACACCAGAGGCTAGAGGTGACATGTATGGAGGTGGAGTTTTACATTTTTACCTATATGCTGATGACACCCAAATATATCTGCTGATGGGTGACTGGCCAGATACCCTCCCCGGGAATCTTGTCAAGGGTTTGGAGGCTGTGGTGAGATGGTTAAAACAGAGTTGGCTGAAACTGAGTCCAGGAAAGACGGAGGTTCTGTGGCTGGGTAGGGGGGAGGCTCGTTTGGGCTGACAGCTTCCAACTCTTGAGGGTGTGCCACCATCACCGGCACATGACCGCCTCTCCCAGTGATGCCCCTGGAAGGGGGCACGGCACTCAGGGAATAAGAACTTGCTGGTGGCAAGACAGGGAGGGAGCCCCCCGGCCCGAGAGAGGTCCGGCTGTCCTCGACCAGGGCCAGGGCCTTCTCAGCCCTGGCCCCTGCCTGGTGGAAGGCTCTGCCGGAGGACATCCGTGCCCTGCGGGAGCTGTGACCTGTCCGCAGAGATGTCCCGCTGGGTGACGGGACCTCTTCTGGCACTCACATGCGGTTGCTCATTCCTCATAGCCCCTCCCCCCCGGGAGGCCGGGGAGTTCGGTTTTCCTGCCACCTTAAGTGTTACTGTATACTAATTTTACTGTGGTTATTTATTGAACTGTTTTAATGTGGTTGGATGTGAATGTTAATATTGTTGTAAGCCGCCCTGAGCCCTGCTTGCAGGGAAGGGTGACCTATTAAATCCAATTTAATACATAAATAAAATCTTGTAATTTCCCACACATTTCCTCAGTCCTAACAAAAGCTTTTGAACTCGCAGCACCATATCGCGAATAAAGCATTACACTGCCCATAATGTGTATGGAGAGTGAATTAGCTGGGGACCTGACACCAAACACCCATGAGCAGATTGACAGACTATCAAACTAATTGCCAAAAAATCAAGTCTCCGTTCATGACAGGTGAGCAAGAAGCGAACTGACCTGACAGGTGTTTGAGCATCCCTAGTGCTTCCTATCCAAGTAATAATCACTATTATTATGATATGGCAATGTGTGTAGTAGAGCCATGAGATCGGAAAACTGTCTGGCAGCTTTAAGTTCCAGCCCTTTAGCGTTAATGCACCACTAAAGTGGTGAGTTAGCCCTATGTTTGGGCTGAGAAAGATCCGAAAGAGATGCGACTTGTCCACGATCACCCAGCTGGCTTCATGTGGAGGAGTGGGGGATCGAACCCGGTTCTCCGGATTAGAGTCCGTCTCTCTTAACCACCACACCACACTGGCTCAATCCGAGTAACTCTGAGCAAGTCAGGGCTCTGACCTTTTCCACAGTGCCAAGTTTCCCAGAGCCTGCATTTGTATTCCTCTGCTGCTTTCCCCCTTTTCTGCAGATGTTTTCACAGTCCCAGGCACAAAAACACAGCTTGTTCCCTGTTGCTCCGCAGCCTCAGACTTCCCTGTTTCCGGGGATTCCCGGGCTGCACCACAAGAGGGAGCAAACTGTGGTTTTGGCTCCTGGGAGGGAGAAATATCTGTGGAAATGAGGGAAAGATGTGGATGAACAGAAGAGCAGGTGGGGGGGGGGAACTTGACACTACGGAAAACGTCACAGCTGCACCTATTGATTTGATAGACCTTTGCTTTTCCCAAGGAAGCCAGACAATACCGGATATCCTATCGAGGTCAGCATTGTCTACTCAGACTGGCAGTAGCTCTCCAGGGTCTCAGGCTGAGGTCTTTCCCATCTCCTACTACATAATCGTTTCAACTGGAGAGGCCAAGAATCCAACCTTCCACGTGCCAAGCCGATGCTCTACCACTAAGCCACAGCCCCTCCCCATAGATGTAATTCAGTAAAGAATTCTTCCCAGAATTCTTTGCAAGAAGCTGTGGCAATTAAACTCGTATAAACCCTATATGTTCAGTGTCTCAGGATTCAAATGTTTATCTTGAAAAGCTGAATTTAATGCAACATATCCATGGAAACCAAACCCAGGAGGGTGGCGGTATTGTAGTAACATGCTCCTCCTTAACATAAGCATCTTTCTTTGAATACAGGCCCAAGGGTAATGTCAGTTATGCTGCCATTGTGGCTGATGGAGGGGGAGGTGGTTGATCTGTGTCTTCTTTCAGGTCTGGTATGTGTGGTTTCAATTCTCAGGCCCCGGTCAGACTAGCAGGAAAAGCCGTGGTAGAAATGCGGCTTTTTAGAGCCGGAACAAACAGAAGCGCGGCAGCGGGATCAGACAGGTCCCCTGAGGCTCTGCGCTTCTGCCAGCAGCCGTGATCACATGCTGCAGGGAAAGCGACTCTAAGAAGGGTGAGGAGGGCCAGCCGCAGCAGTTGTGCACATGTGCAGTTCGCCATTACCACGCATACCACGGGATAACCGCACGTCGGCGATCCCATGGCCGCGATTACTGTGCGTCATCCGGTAGGTAATGCCCTTTCACGACTCTCTTTTAGATCCGCATCTTCGGCCGGAAGGGACGGGTGTGCAACGCTTACCAGATGTTGGCATCTGATCGCACCAGTTTAATCTGCCCTCAACCTGTCCGTTTCATGGGGCAAATCCTCCCGTGTGACCGGGGCCTCAGTATCCCTTTTATCGCTGTCTGACCTTGGTGTCTGCTGCACTGCTTTCCCTTGGAATGTGAACCCGTTAGTTTTAGGCACGCAAAGGCTTCTTTCCTGATTGGCTTTGAGCCATCAGGAGACCCTGCTTTGAACCAGGTATAATTGACTTAGTTCTTAGCTTTTTGACTTAGTTCTGACATTGAATGTGTATGGATGACGTGCCTATACTGGAACAATAAACTGAAACTTCATTGAAAGCCTGTTGCTGATTCCTGATTGCTGCAAGACTCTGACATGTATAAAAGTAGGCATCTCTCTCTACAGTTTAAAACCTTGAAAAAGTGGGTTCCCCATTGTGGAGACAGCCTGCCCAGTCTTTGTCGGCCCTGTAACTAGAGTGGGGCCTTTCAGGGCCACGCCCCCTGAATTAAAGCCACGCCCCTCAAAAACCCATGCCAGAAAACAGGGCAGCAGGGTGAGCGAGCAGCCGACGGTCTACCTACCAGCCAGGTGCCGGGGCAGCAGTTGAGCAAGTGTCCGCTGGCCAGCTCTCTGCCGGCTCTCTACCTGCCAGGGCAGCAAGCGAGCTAGCAGGTTTGGGTGAGGAGGCTTTTGCTGTGCTGTGCCGTGCCAGGAAAGGAGACATGTGATGATCCAGTCATGTGACCCAGCCACAATTAACTTTAACTACCCTCTGAGAAATTTAAATGCCCCCAACTAAAAAAATCCTGTATACTACGGGCCTTTATATTTGCACAGAAAGAGGCCTTTGCACCTTCAAGTGAGTGAAAGCATTGCTGGGGGGGGGCACGGGGGTTGCCACCATGATGCCACTGTGTTCCAGGTCTCCATAGCAATGTTGTATGCAAGCGGGAAACATGAAAAAGCATCAGTTTATGTGCAACAGAGTATGCATGCATGGAAGCATGCAGTATATATAATTAAAGGTAAAGGTAAAGGTTTCCCTTCCTCGAAAGCCAGTCGAATCTGACTCTAGGGGGCGGTGCTCATCTCCGTTTCCCAGCCGGAGAGCCAGCGCTGTCCGAAGACATTTCTGTGGTCATGTGGCCAGCCTGACTAAACGCTGAGGTGCTCGGAACGCTGTTACCTTCCCACTGAAGCGGTACCTATTTATCTACTTGCAATTTCTTGCTTTCAGACTGCTAGGTTGGCAGGAGCTGGGGCCAGAGATGGGAGCTCACTCTGTCATGCGGCACTCGGGTCTCAAACTGCCGAACTACAGACCTTCCTGTCTGCAGCTCAGAGTCTTAACCTCTGAGCCACCGCATATATAAAATTAGGATTAGATAAACTTAGGTAGGGATTTGCATAATAAAAATGGGGGAGAGACTGGAGCCCAGAGAGATTCAACTTGCTGCCCTACTCATATTTCAGTGTATTTTTGGTAGTCTGGGTGGTTCAGAAGTATCCTTGTAGCAATTATTCTAGTCTGGCCATACTAGCCTGTATAGCAAAGGATAAGAACATTCAATGGCACTTTTAAGATTTTTTTTTTCTGTGCCGAGGATGAGTTTTCATAGACTTTTAACAACTTTGTCAGATGCCAGTGAGTTTCTTAAGTGCAAGCAGGGTGTAGGGTTGGCAGGTCCCCTCCGGCCAGCGAGTCCAGGCTGGGAAACTCCTGGAGATTTGTGGGTGGAGCCTGGGGAGGACCTCAGTGGGGCGCAAGGCCACGGAGGCCACCCTCCGAAGCACCCGCTTTCTCCAGGGGAGCTGCTCTCTTGGTCGTCTAGAGATGAGCTGGGATTCAGGCCACGACTCCCTTCCCTGTGCCGCCACCACTTAAGTCGGATGAAGACTCCTTAACCCGGAGGAAGGTTGGATCCACACCAAGCCCTTTGAAAAGAAAAGCCTCACAGGGAACACAACGGGTTGGACACCATGCCATCTGGAAGGGCCACAAGACACACAGCAACAGTAGATGGAGAATGGGAGCAGCGCATGAATGGATTAATAGTTATGCTTGAGCACAAAGCATGATAATGAATTTGGAGTCCAGTGGGGGCACCTTTAAGACCAACCAAGGTGTATTCAAGGTATGAGCTTCCGTGTGCAAGGCACACTTCTTCAGATACATTGGAATGGTAGGTAAGGTTCAAACTTATAGACAGGGGCTTAACATGTGATGAAGATGTGCAAAGACAAAGCTAAATTACAAGCTAAGGTTATAAGGTCAATAGTTGTAAAGCAATAAACATGTCAAAATAGCAGATAGATGTGTAAAGGCATTTCTCTAATTATGGGAAGTAATCTGATACTCTCCATTCTCTCCTCTCAGCATTTGTTTTCTTTTTTTGAGGTAGATGCAGCAAAACATCCCAATATTCTTTGCATTACATTCAGTATTCTAATATACTATTCTGAAAAAGAAGTACACTAAAATACAGAGGATCTATAGTCCTTCTTGTTGAGAATACATATTTGAGGACTGAATGAGTTAGCATATGTAATAAGAAACCAATATCCCTGTTGAGTCCTGGGGAGGCTTTTGTTCCAAGTGTTGTAATAACTTGTAAATACTTTGTAATAACTTGTAATTCAGCTGACCACCTGGATCTATCTACAAAGCATGGTAGTTTGGGCAGTAGCTCTTCCTGGAATGGGGTTCCTGATTTCATACAATCCATCTTTGTAAGGGATGCTAGTATATAACAATTCACCATGCATTAATGAAACTCCAGATGCAACTGGATTCTCTTGCTAACTTGAATTCTCGAAGGTGAGCACCAAAAACTCCATGTAACACTGCAGAGAATTCAAGGGCTGAGTAGCTAACACCACAGAGCAGCTCTTGCATGCTGATGTTTTGCCTTTGGCACAGAAGGCACCAATGGGCAAGTCCACAGATCAAGGGGAACACTAGATGCTACTGACAATTCCTTTTTTCAAATCCATGACCTGCCATTTCCCCCAAAGAGTTTGTGATATCACAGACAATGAAAACTCCTTAATCTGAGTCAATATCATTTCCTTTCCCCAACTCATAGCTAGGGTTGCCAACCTCCAGGTCTGGCCTGGAGATCTCCCAGAATTACAACTGATCCCCGGGCAAAAGAGATCGGTTCCCCTGGAGAAAAGGGATGCTTGGGCGGGGGGGGGGGGGGGGCACGATGGCATTCCACACTGCTGCATTTCCTCCCCTCCCTAAACGAGGGCGGTCAGCTCTGGGTAGGGAAATACCTGGAGATTTCGGAAGTGGAGCCTAAGGAGGGTGGGGTTTGGGGAGGGGCTTCAATGGGGTATATAATGCCACAGAGCCCACCTTCCAAGGAGGCCACTTCCTCCAGGAGAACCGGCCTCTCCCGCCTGGAGACTGGTTGTAATGCTCCGTCTAAACTGTGGAGTCCTGTGCGCAAAAATTCTACTTTGTGAGCTCCTGGCATTAAAGTTGTAAGCCAGAGATTTGGCTACTGCCTAAATTAGTTTGCTCTGGAGCCCTCCTTCCTGAGCTGAGACAAAAATGTATGAGCCGGAGGCTAAAAAACTGTGAGATAGCTCACACTAACTCAGCTTAGCGGGAACAACTCCAGATCTCCAGCCACCACCTGGAGACTGGCAACCCTACCCTAAACCCCTGCCCGCCCGCCCAGGATCCACAAACAAAAGCTCCAGGGATTCCCCCCCAACCCACTTCTGGCAAGCCAGCTCATCACAGCCAGGCTGGATCAGGCCAGTCAGGATTCCCTTTCCAGCAGCAGCCAACCAAATGCCTTGGCCTCGCCTTTCCCCAGGAAAGCAAAGTGTCACTTCTTCTTCCTCCGCAACCACCATCCTCCCTCCTTGCTTCTCCTCCTCCGCCTCCCGGTTTCACAGCCGCACAGCCGAGCTGCCTCTGGCTTTTGTTTGCGGATAACAGACGCACCTGACGTCGCCCTTAAATGGGCATATCACTTTCTTTCCCGCTGTATTTGCATAGGTATGTCGGGGCCCATCCATACCTCGCATCATCTCCATAAACGGAGGAAGGAGAAGCCACATCTGCTGCTCCCTGTTTTAATTCTCTTTGGGAGAGGGGGGGGGGGGGGGGATTGGGCCAGGAGGCGCGGGCTGCATCGTTGCGTGTGCTACAGAGCCATCTGCTGGCCGGAATGAGAACAACACATGCCCACTGATCCCCTCCACAAACCAGAGTCTTCCCAGATCCGGAGACCGAAGTCGGAGTCCCGTGGGGGCACCTTTAAGACCAACAAAGTTTTATTCAAGGGATAGGCTTTCATGTGCAGGCACAGTTCTTCACACAAAATCGTATAACTTGAATAAAACTTTGTTGGTCTTAGAAAAGAGCAAGAGTCCAGTAGCACCTTAAAGACCCACAAAATATGTGGCAGGGTATGAGCTTTCCTCACAGCTCACTTCTTCTTTGTCGGTCTTAAAGGTGCCCCCACAGGACTCGAACTTCCTTCTTTCTAGATCTGTCTTTCCCACCATGTGGGTTGGGACCCAAAAGTGGCCACCCCAAATTTGCTCTTGTGACCTTAATAAGACTGACACAGCGTTTCATGTTCCGCTTTGAACACTGTTTGTTTTCTTTTTCTTTTTTCTTTTGGAGAATATTAGGGATTACTATATCAAGCCTCTTATTATGGATCGGACACCCCCATGTACTTTGGAATCTCTGTTTTATTTTCTTAGAGATAAGGATCCTAAGATTACTTTGGGGCGGTAGCCAAATTTGTCTCGTTCCTTTTATCCCTTGTGCCCAAAAAAATAAAGAACACAATGTTTTTCTGCCCCTCAAGATCTGTAAATCAGTGAGCTCCTAAGGGAGTAAAAGGAAATGGCTGCAGCACTCACTTCCTCTCCTCTTCCTCCTTGCAAACTTCTCACATTCTCACCCCCCCAACCCACCCCCACCTTTTGCAGTGATAATTGGAAGGGGGGGAGAAATGTTCCCTCTCAGCTGTGGAGTCTTCTGAGCAAGAATTCTACTTTGTGAGCTGCTGGCATTAAAGTTGTGAGTGAGCGATTTGGCCGGTGCATAAATTAGTTTGCTCCGGAGCCCCATCCTTCCTGAGCCAAGACAAAAATATGTGAGCCGGAGGCTAAAAAACGGTGAGCTAGCTCACACTGACTCAGCTTAGAGGGAACACTGGGGGGACTAGTAGCAACTAGTAGCTTTATGGCAGTAAATGGAAGGAGGGAGGAGGCTGGAGAGTGTCAGCAAGCTGCCATTCTGTTTTCTGTGACCTCTTCCCTCCCCCTCCCCACAACAGACACCCTGTGAGGTAGGTGGGGCTGAGAGAGCTCTTTCGAGGACTGCTCTTGACAGAACAGCTCTGAGAGAACTTGTAACTGACCCAAGGTCACACCAGCAGTTGCGTGTAGAGGGGTGGGGAATCCAGCCTGGTTCTCCCAGATTAGAGTCCCTGCACTTAACCTGCTGTGCAAGACTGGGTCAAAAATCACTTTTCTTTTTTTTGCTGCAGTCCAAAGCAGAGTAAGCACGCTTAACTCTTTGTTGAATGGTGGCTTTTATTCACTGATCAAATCCTCATTCTTTAAAACTAGTTTAAATTTTGATATTTTTAAAGTAAAAAGGAGGTGATTAAAGGAAAGCCGGAAGAGAGAGCATCCAGATCAAAATCCAAAGATTTTCCCCATCTTAGTTTCCTACAAGAGGACTTGCAAGGGAGGGGAAAGGCCCACCCCCCTGGGCTTGGCTTCCTCCCCTTTTGCTCTGCTTCATGGCCTGGTCCTTCCGCTGTCTCTCTCCCCAGAGGCTCCTAACCCCACTCTTTGTCTCCTGATTCTCCCCTTGTATTTCATCCACAATTCAACTACACTAGCAAGATGCACAGATTAATAACTATTTCTCCTTCCAGGTCCCCCCTATTCACCAGTGGGGGGTTGGGGGGGTAGGGTTGCCAGATCCAGTTTGTGAAGCTCCTGGAGATTTGGGGGTGGAGCTTGCGGAAGACAGAGACCCTCAGCAGGGCACAGGGCCACAGATCCCACCCTCCAAAGCATCTCTTTTCTCAAGCAGAACTGATTTCTGTAGTCTGGAGTTCTGTAATTCCTGGGGATCCCCAGGTCCCACCTGGAGGCTGGCATCCCTATTTAACACTGAAATCTAATCCTTATTATAATAAGAAAATTTGGTGGACCCTCTCGGGAAAGAAGTGTTCCACCTCAACTGAGAAGTTGCTTCGTTTCCATTTAATTTTGCTGGCAGTTCCCTGTTTGTGTAAACATCAGAATCAGGTTCAGAGTTGTACTCCAAATGCCACATCTACAGGGTGATGTTCCAGCCCTCTTGCCAACCACTGTCCAATGTCACAAATGCAGAACTCTGATCTCCTCCCAGAGCGGGACTCCTTCCACATTCCCTCTTCTGGTCCCTGCTAGAAGAATGGGCTTGACACCTCCCCTGCCGTGATGTAAATTCCCACCATGCACCGTAGCAATATCGACCTGACAATTTTAACAATATGGCTCTCAAAACCTTCCCACCTGTCAACAAATATATGAACCTGAAGTGACGTCGGCAGCAGAGAGGAACAGATTCGAAAGGTAATTACCCCTGATCTCCTCCAGGAGATGACAGGAAGCACACGTCGTGACATGGCCGTTCATGAGCTGAGCTGGGCATATGACAGCAACCCTTTGAATGCTGTGGATGCTCACCTCGGCAGAACACTCTGAACCGCACATCTCTGATGTTCAGCCCCAGCAGCAACAATAGCAGAAATATGCTTCCAGGGGACCACAAATTCCATCCCAACGGCATCCTGAACCCAGGGATCTTCTCACCCCTATGCCAATGCCAACACACCACGAGGCAATCTCTCTGTGTGCACAGTTTGGCTTCCTGGTTATGCAAAGTTCTTCAGCCACCATATAGGTGTTCCAGTGTGGCATTTCCAGATCCACAGAGAGGCTGACAGAACAAGGAATGGCTTAAAACAACCTGAACACGAACAGCAACTAAAACTTCTTGTACAACAGTCTGTCAGAGCTGTCCTAGAGTTCGTGATGGTCGTGGGAACTTAGGGCAAGTCCATAAATTACCAGCTGTAATTGTAAATTCTATCGCTACATTGCAGAGGAGGTTCAGGGGGTGCTCTGCACACACACATCCCCCAATCCTAAATTTGGGAGCTCTTGTACTCCCATTCCTCAGCAGGAGGCTGAGAGAGATTTCTGAGATGATTCCTCGGGAGTGAAGTGCAGCCCTCCCAAGTTATCCAGGTCTGGAGCTCTTTGTTCTGTACTGGAGGAGCAGAGTTCCCACCTCTGGGTTGGGGAATTCCTAGAGATTTTTTTTTTGGGGGGGAGCCTGGGGCAGGTGTGGCTTGGGGGGGGGGGGGGCTTCAAAAGGGGCCACCTTCCAAACATTTTCTCCAGGGGAACTGATTCCTGTTGTAATTCTGAGCGATCTCCAGCCACCTCCTGGAGGTTGGCAACCACGTGGAAAAGGGACTAGCCCATAGATTTACTCTTCAGAGAACTGCTGTTTCTTCTGCTCTAATGATGGCTTCTGCTGCTTTGCTCTATGGAAGCTTGCAGGATCTGAATGCCCATCTCCAAAACACAAAGATTACACACACACACACACACACACACACACTGGTTCTTAAGAATAACCTATTTTTGCTTCACTCCCCCCCCCCCCCCAGGTTACATCTATAGGACAGTCCCTTCGTGCTGTTGGGAAGCATCCTGGTGCTTCCAAAAATCTTCCCAGGTTTTCTCTGTCTTTCTCTGCCTTGCTGCAATATTTGGGGGGTGCTTGCAGCAGAGCTGGGGTGGTTGCCGTGCAGGCGGGAAAGTCCAGATTTCCCTGGCCTTGCCCAAGTTGTTGCCATTTCCCCTGCCTCAGTCCCCCATGGCAGCCGTCCTCCCCACACAACGGAGGGGGGGCTTTTGCGTGTTTTTTAAACTGGTAATTAACATATCAGTGGGGGGGGGGCACTGTAGAGACTGGGCAGAGAAAATTCAGGGAAGCCTGCCATGTGGAAGCCCCCATTCACTCTGCAGATTGTGAATCATGAGTCCACCGACCAAATGTACTCTTATTTGTATATTAATATCCAATTTTTAACAGAGACCACTTAGAACACCAGTCTCTCCTCGCTTTGATCCTCGCAATAGTCCTACGAAGAAGGTGAGGCTGATAGCCTTTGACTGCCCCAAGGTCACTCGGCAAAAGCAGCCATAGCCAAGTGAGGATCCAGATCTGGGTCAACCGGGATCCTAGTCTGATATTCTAACCGCTGTGCCGCTTGACGGTTGCCTTCTCATCTCATGAAAATAGACTGTTCTGGCCCTGACCTGGGTAGCCCAGGCGAGCCCCATCTCATCAGATCCCAAAAGCTAAGAAGGGCCAACCCTGGCAAGTACTAGGAAGGGAGACCCCCAAGGACTAAGAGGGCTGGGATGCAGAGGCAGGGGAATCGCAAGCCACCTCTCTGAAATGTCCGAGAACCATTAGGGGTCACCAGAAGTCAACCATGACTTCCAGGCACACACACACACACACACACACAACTTCCCCACGCCCCCAAAAAGAAAGACAGTAAACTATTCTGCTCACCACCAGCCTCACTACCAGCCCTTTCTTCTCAGTCATCCTGGGCAATAGCTGTCTCCAAACAAAAATGTATATGCTATATGAGCTATTTTGTGTGCATGATTTAGTTCTGGTTAACATAGGTCATAAGCACAATTATCCATTAAATAAGCAATGTAACATATTCAGAAATTATTTTTATAAAGGAACAGTTTATCTAAAAAATTATATTCAAAACTGTAACCTCCTGTAGAGTGAAAATGTTCTGTACGTGAACATATTTTTGTAGGCAGATCTTCAATATTCTTTGTGTGTTTGTTAAGTGCTGGGGACCCTATGAATGATGGCGACCCTGTGAATGGATGCCCTCCCAAAGCATCCTCTCGTTAACAGCCTGGCTCAGGGGTCCTGCAAACCGAGGGGCCTCCTCTGTGGCTCCCTCGACTGAGTCCCTCCATCTCCTGTTGGGTCTTCCTCTTTTCCTGCTGCCTTCAATTTTTCCTAGCCTGATTGTTTTTCCAAACTTGTTATTCCAGTTTGGTCCTTGCATCTGTTAAACACCATTTATTATGCTGTATGCTAATTTGCTACTCACTCGCTACCTATAAGTGTGGACTGGTAATTTCCATTTCAATGTATCTGAGGAAGTGGGAGAACACACGAAAGCTTATACCCTGAATAAGACTTTTTGGTCTTAAAAGTGCCCAGTGGACTGGAACTGTTCTGTTTTTCCAGTGACTCTTAACTTCTCATAATGTGACCAAAGTATGATAGCCTCAGATCAGTCATTTAAGCTTCTAGGGAATATTAGGAAACATAAAAAACTTCCAGAGGCAACTTGATTTACCTGAGGGACCACCTTTCCCCATATGTTCCCCCAAGAGCACTGAGATCTGAGTTGCAGAATCGCTTAGTCCCCCCTGGCCCTGGGAACGCTAAGTTAACAGCGACAAGAACCAGGGCGTTTTTCCTAGCTGCACCAGTATGGTGGAATCAGCTCCCAAACGAAATTCGAGCTCTGCAGGATCTCCAACAGCGGTAAAGACTGAGCTGTTCCGACAAGCGTTTACTAGCCCAGAGCAATCATTCTAGCACTGTATAAAGGATGGCCGCCATGTATAAACTGTAATGTTCTAACTGTAATCTTAGTTAATAAGTTATATTGGCTGTTTTATTGATGGTTTTCTAGATGTATTAATTTTAACTGGTTTTTAATTGTTGTAAGCCACCCTGAGCCACTTCGGTGGGAGGGCAGGATAAAAATCTAATAAATAAATAAATAAATGTAAATGATCTGAATAGCATAAGTGATGCAGGGAAATAGCAAAGGAACAATTAATTCTATAATGACGTATGATACCCAGGACACTAATGCCATGTGGAATCAAATGTACAAGAGTTTCACCAGGTTTGCAGAAAATTACACAATCCTGTTGCACAATGAAGCGACACCACCAGGTCAACATGTCCACTGTTGCATGTATCAAAGACATCGAACATAAGAACACAAGAAGAGCCCTGCTGGATCAGATCAGTGGTCCATCGCTCTGGAGGGCCAACAACAGTTCATAGAGGTCAAAACCTTCCCCTGATGTTGCCTCCTGTCACTGGGATTCAGAGGTTGACTGCCTCTGATTGTGGAGGTGCCCCTTTGTCACCATGGCTGATGGACCTGAATCTATCCAACCTCCTTTTAAAGCTGTAGCTATCACTCCATCCTCTGGTGACAAATTCTTTACCATTGACCTTGTGATCATAAGCAAACATTCCTCAGTGCCAGAGCCATTTTCCGTACTCTACAATCTGTGCAGATAGATCTGATAGGACAGGAAGACTATTGATTCAAGCCCGACCCTGCAGTGGAAGCTCTCTTGGCCACCTCAGACCAGTCATTCTTTTTCAGAATAACTTATATCATAGGTTTGTTGTAAGGATAAAAACGGAGGAGGGGAGATTGATGGCTTAAGCCGCTCAAGATCCTTATTGGGGAGAGATGTGAGGTATAGATATTTACTTCCCAACCAATCAATGGGAGAATATTATTGCCAGTCCATCTACAGTCCTTGTAGGGACTCCGTGTAAACTTGCTGAGAGTTGGGTTCAGGAACAACAACAACAAAACTCTTACAACTTGCTGGAGCTATACCCAGCTCTGATGTACCTCCCGAAAGGGCTACCAATGAATTGCAAAAATTTGCTTGTGTTGCCAATGTTCTCCTTTGCAGCCCCTTCTTGCTTCTCGTTAGAATTCCCATCAGGGAACACTACTGATTACATTTTTATCCAGTCGGAAAGAGGAGGGTAAACTTAACCTAGATTGGAAGAACCGCACACCTGGTGATAGTGATGCAAAGGACTGGGAGATACTTCCCCCTGCCAGCATTAAATGCATGAGAAATCAGAGCAGGA
>NW_015177121.1:118030-125909 GCF_001447785.1 Gekko japonicus
GACAACAGATCCCTCCCCCCCCCGAGAAAATAACTGCTTTGGAAGGTGGGCTGTATGGCATTCTGTTCAGCTGAGGCCTCTCCCCTCCCCAAACCCTTGCTTCCATGGACTCTACCAGAAAATCTCCAGGAATCTCCCTACCCGGCAATCACAACCCTAGTTAGGACTGGCCCCAATGAGTTCCTCACAAAGGCCTGCAAAGGGTTTTCTTCCTTTGTCTGAACCAAGCTTGGTTGCTTACCCTGGTGAAATGGACTCCAATTTACAACTCAGCTGTTTGCCTTCCACCCTCATCCCGTGGGCTTATCTCACTCCTTTGCTGCCACCACTCACGGAATCGTCACTGCCTTTTTAGAGGGACAGTGAGACCCCTCTGGCCAAATCTCCCTATTTAGAGATGAAATCCCCAATCTTTGGGGGATCCCTGGAAAGTTGGAAACCTAAGGGTCTGGCCTTTCCTTGCTTCCCTGGGCTACCCCCTCCCTTTGGTATTGTGCAGAGCGGGGGAGACTATGTGGTCAGGGCACAACACAGATTATTAGCCCAAATAAAAGAATTTATTTAACTATTTACACAGTTATGGAGCACACAAACACTGTAGGAGAAAGCACACACTATGAACCAACAAGGCATAAATCAACAGGGGTTAAATGCAATCCTCTTGCCCTATACACAATACTCTCTACCTCTGGAGGTTGTGGGCTCATGATAGGATAATTCCTTGGACCGGCCTCTGGCTGTACTTCAGCCTCTCTCTCTTGCCCAAGAGAGCAGGGAAACTTCCATTCATTCCCCAGTCCAGCTGACTGTGGAGTGGCTGAATTTCTGCTGCCTTGCAGGGTCGAAGACTGCCTCCTCCCTGGATGGGCTGCAGTATATATTGATGCCGCCCTACCTGTTGGGACAGTCCCTCTTTTTCCACACTTTTTGGCCTTGGGGCAGCTGGAAACTGTAGGCCAGCAGATGAGGGAGCCCCATTCAACCCAGTGAGGGATACCCCTGCAGGACCCTTTCTGGAACTACAGCTCAATTAAATCTGATGGGGGAACATTTTAAACAAAGAACCACAGCCATCTTACAGACACAGGTAACTGCCATTTTGTGATACCTACCAACAGCCACTGAGGGGAAGGTTAGTCTCACACAGGAGGCAAGCAGGAAAAGTGTCTTTGTCAAGAGAGAAAGCCATTTGCCAGTAATTCTGACAGGACACAGTGGCTGAAGGGGGAGTGGGCAGGGAAGAGGAGCAGACCCAGCACACAGTCAATGGCACGCGAGTACTCTTGAGTGGCAGCTGACGGACCAATGACTGTGGGAGTGCATGGAACTTTGCCACTCAAAAACAGAATTATATATAAGAAGAGATATGTTGTTATAGTATTTTATTGTAATTTTACTGTAATTTTATGCTGTTTTGTAAGCCGCACTGAGCTGGCCCTAACCGGGAGGGCAGAGTAGAAATTTAATAAATCAAATCAAATCAATCAAATCAATTACCTTAAGGATGTGTGTAGATTTTCAAATGGAGGCAGCAATCAAATATGGCTTTCACCAGTTAGATCTGGCTAGCAGAACTTGGTAGGTATGCAACATCCAGCAGTGCTTCCCCAATGAACATAGTTCAGCAGCTATGTTCAACAGCTGAATGAATCAACAGCTGTTAATTGACCAACTTGGATGGCTATTAAGTGGCTTTGCAGCTGTGCAGTAGCTGTGGTGGTTGAGCAGCAATGGAGTTGAATTGCCTTGCCTTACGTGGGCCTCGGCCACACGGGCAGGAAAATGCGGGGGGAAGGCGTGGCTGTTTGCCCCGGAGCAAACTAACGTGCGACTGTGCGATCAGGCGTCGCGTTGAGGTCCCGTAGAGCTCCCGTGGTTAGGGGGGAGGTGCCGATCACACAACGCGGCAAAGAAGCGGAGTGGAGCGGCAAATGGGGTTGTGGGTTTTTTAAAAAACTGAAATGTGCGCATGCTCCATTGTGTGCTTGTGCGCATCCGTGGAGACTTGGGGAAAAAACACCCTTTTTGCGAGGGGACATGGGCAGGCGCCAGAACTACCACCGGAAACGCGATCAGATGCCTGCCCTTGCCCTGCGGTTTCCGGAAACTAGTACCTCCGAGGTACTAGTTTTTTTACCCCACATCTTCGGCGGGAAGCCCTGGGTGTGCCATGGGAGCTCTACGCTTCCCAGCTGTGGCGGTGAGATCGCACCCGGAAAATCCGCCTATCTTCCATCTCTCTAGCATGCCTAATGCTCCATGTGACGGGGGCCCTTGTACGGTTTAAATACTTGCAAAGCAACCAGACAAACTGGCTTGAACTGTTCATGAACAGTAAAATGATTGTCAGATAATCAATGCCCGGTTTTCTGTTGGAATATGCAAGGTCTATTTTGCATAGATTAAGAAAATGACAAGAACATCCTGCAGGGGGCAGCAGAGGGGACAACTAGTTAGCATAGTGAGATTAGGGACTTCCTACTATTTTGAAAAGGTCTCCTCCGGTCTCCTGATTGGCTCAATGGGGGAGTTTCTTGCTTCTGCTGAGATCCCTTCACTATTGTCTCTCTCCTAGGTAGTTAGACAATTCTCTTTCTCTCTCCACTTTCTTACAAAGGTTGTTCTCCTCTTAATAAACTAATTTTACTCTTTAAACAGCTTGTGCTCTGCTTTACTGTATATCTAAACTCTGCCAACATTTTCAACTGGCAAACAAGTTGCGAGCTGACCCAGCAGGTATTCAAGCATCCCTAACTCTACACAGTGTTGTCGAGAAGACCATTCAAGAGACTCCATTCTTTGCAGAGTGTAGTTAGAGCAGTGGCATCACAGAATCAGAAGGAGTGACGGTATTGAATTAGAAGTGCTATATGGGGAAAGGATGGCATAGCTCAGTGGCAGAACATCTGCTTGGTATACAAAAGGTCCCAAGTTCAATCCCTGGCATGTCCAGTAAGGATCTCCAGTATGTGATGTGAAAGACCTCCTCCTGAGACCTCCTCCTGAGATGATGATGATGATGATGATGATGATGATGATGATGATGATGATGATGATGATGATGATGATTAATATTATTTATTTCAGTCACCCAAACCTGAATCAGTCAATTCAGTCAAACCTGAATCACCCAATCCCTACTCACACAGTGACAACATATGTAACAAGAAACTAGTAGAATTAAAATACACACAACAATAAATTACAACTACACTTAAAAGAATCCAAGATGGAGTAATTATATAATTTCTTCCCATTCTGGACTGCACCGCCACCTGGCAGGGGAAGAGGAGGAACACAAAAACAAGTCTGGAGGTAAAGAAGAGGCTGCCAGCCATGATGGAAACCATCACTGCCCTCCACCAAAAGCCTGGCAGAATGCCTGTGTCTTCCAGGCCCTGTGGAAATGCATTAGATCCTTGATGAACCAAAGGTCTGTTTTCAGCATAAGGCAGCTCCATGTGGATATAGTGTTTCCAGGTGTTCTGTGCCACCTAGCCTGCAAATCCTTCGGAGTGCACCTAGCCCTGTCAGTCAGCACAATCCTTAGGATTGGCTGGGAATGTTTGCTGAGGACATTCTCTTGCTGGCTGGTAAGTGATGGCAAAGTGTGTAGACAGGGATTTCCATTAGTAGCCCTGAGGCTGCGGAATTCACCCTTTGTTCAGCTTCACAGACAATCTTACAAGCACCACCCAACATTTCTGTTCAGGAAAGCTTTTGAAAACTCAGGGTAAAGTAGTTCTATGATAGATCTGGTGGTGCTGAATACAATATTTTGGATGTTCTGGGAGTTGCATTCTACAGGTATTTGTAATGGTTTTAAGATCTTTTTATTGTTGAGCAACTCATTTTAATCTTTTTTAAAGAAAAAGAGTAGAATAGATTACAGTCAGAGTCATGTAATGTAAAATTAGACCTTTCCATAGAGCTTCCCCTACACAAAGAGGCTTTAAAACATCACATTGCTCTAATTAATTTTGCATAAAACCAAAATGGGCACATTCAGTAGGCTTGGGAGAACAAAGACGTGCTCAGAACAAGTTACAGGCTGAATTTAAAAACTGGTGCGAGGTGGAGATACAAAAGGGCAGAGAAGCCTGCATCATTTCTGCCTCCTCCTGTGCTTCCTTATTACCTTTTGCTCCCAGTCCTTCAGTCCTGTCCACGTGTCACAATGAATGAGTGTACATCTATTTGTAAGAAGGAGCCAACTTTACAAATAAAACAAATAAAAATTCACTTTACAAATAAAACTGGAGGGGCGGTTATATCATGCATTCAGCTGTACATGCTTTGACTGTAACATGAGCATTACTCAATGTACATATAAAGAACAATCAAGTGTATATCCTGTACACAGATCACTGTGACTTGTGAACAAGGCTCGCGTGGCCAGGGTTCAGTCCTTTATCCCTTCTGCGTGAGGATGCCAACCTCCAAGTGGGGCCAGGCAGTCTCCAGGAATGACAACTGACCTCCAGGTGGCAGAGATCAGCTCCCGTGAGCTTTGTGCCCCCTGCTGCGGTCCCTTCTTTCCCCAAACTCCTGCCCGCCCAGGCTCCCACCCTCACATTTCCAATAATTTTCCAACCCAGGGTTGGCGACCCTATTCCGTGGCCTCAGAGACAGAAAATAAGGAACCACAGGGTTAGGGTTAGGGTTAGGGTTAGCAACCCTAATGCATGCCATTTAGCCAATCAAACTTTCTCTCCCCCCCCCCCTTGTAGGGCAACTATGAGCCCAGAGTAAAAAAAACAAATCCTCTTTGGGGGCTAATTTCAGACCAGAGGGAAGCTGCACAGGAGGCCCAGGGTTAAACTCTTCCCCCCCGCAGCCTTCCTGCCCCAGTCCAAATCCGGCTCCCAGGCGGCTTCTGTCTACTGTTGCTGGATCTCCTGGCCTCACATCTGGTTTGGCTCTCCTGTCTCTGAGGCGTCCGTGTTGTCACTCACTCACTGGAGTTCTCTCTTTACCCACACATCAGGCAGCCAGGCAGACAGCCCTGCTCAGAGCGTCCAAGTGTTGCCTCAGGAATGGCCTCAGCCCTGACCTTTGCAGATGGGAGGGGGGCCCTCTGGGGAGAGCGAGGTAATTCAGAATCCATTCTCATTCTGTCCAGAGCGGTGGCTGCCATTCTAGCGGAGATGTGCCTACGTGTGGAGATTGTGAACACTCCCGGTGATGGACCACTGGCGGCAAAACTGCATGCTCAGGCTGCATGCCCAGCTTCAGATCCTGAGGAGGAAACTACTCCAGCACATACAGAGAAGGAGAGATCGGTAAACAAGCAGAGTCCATAGCTCAGTGGTAGGATGTGTGTCTTGTATAGCTGTGCCCTGCAGATGGGGCGATTCTGCATCTAGCCTTCGCTCCACATTTTCTCAACTGGGAGGGGAAAGTGCAGCTCAAAACCACATTCAGAATACCTCCTGGGGCAACACAGTGCTGACTGCAAAGTCACCCCAGAACACCCATAGGTCTATGCAGAAGGTACCATAAAATCTGATGATCAACGGAAGTGAAAGCGGCAGGGAGTGTGGAGGCTACTAGAAGGTCCCATGATCAACGGAAGTGAAAGCGGCAGGCAGTGCAGAGGGGAATTTCTCTTCCAACGTGGGTTTGCTAAAACAATGGCAGGAAAAGCCAATGCAGAATCGGCCACGTTCTCCTTTCAGCTTGCAGCATTCCCAGAAGGAGCCAAAAAAGATTTCTATCAAAAATTTCTAAATTTTGAGATTGTTCCCATTCCCCTTCTGCTACTGCCGTTTCATTATTGCCCTATCCTTAACATGCCACCTTCTTCCTCAGTTACATGGGTAGTTCCAAACAACTGGTGATCACATAACGGCCTGGATAGTGTGACAGGAAGATCATGTGCTTCCTGGGAGGGAGCTGGCTGCATATTAACATGATTGTGGGCAAAGACAGCCAATGCTGCTTGGATCAGTCACTGCTGGTGATCACTTAATGAGTGGGACAACCTCACGGTGCTGCGTATCCAACACAGAATACCTGCTGGTGTTGCCAAAGGCAAATAAAGCCCGTTGCCCTCATTCTGAATAGACTTCCACTCCCTTTTTGACACACACGCAAATATTGGAAAGGGTTGTTTTTGAGACCTGTTTAAAATACTTGCAAAAAATACCGCCGCCGCCCCCATTTCAGCTCAGAAGTAATAGAAATAATCATGTACACAAATCCTCTCACAATGAGAACAAATCACACTTAGTAAAAGGGCAAAAATACTATGGAAGCCACAAACCTTAATAAGCAAACATATTATGTTCAAAAGCCAGGATCACCCATGAGCTGGAGGACTGGACTTTTCTCCTGTCCAACTCAAGTATCTGTTGAACCCCTTTGCAGCTATGCAGTAGCAGCTGAGGCGGTGGAGTTTCATTTCAATGGATAGGCTAGCAGGGACTTCTGGTTCTGTGAGGTATATGAGATGATTGTATCCAGGGTTGCAGATGGTCAAGTTAGGTAATTGGGGAGGGGGGACAATCCCTCCCATTAAGCTCTACAAAAATGTATCTGTGCAAAATAACGTTGATAACATGGACTTAAAAGAACACTAGTCGATAAGACTTTTTAAAAAATTCAGAGTTTATTTGCTAACCAATCTGTTTGTTCAAGTGTTTATTTATTGCCTGGTGGCACACAGTGACAATGGGTCTGTGGTGGGGAAGATAAAAGAGGGCCACCATTCCACCCCACATAGCCAATTGCACTGTAGAAGAAGAAGAGAAGAGATTGGATCTATACCCCATGGCCCTTCACTACCCAAGGGAGCCTCAGAGCGGCTGACAAACTCCTTTTCCCTCCCCCTCCCCACAACAGACACCCTGTGAGGTAGGTGGGGCTGAGAGAGCTCTTGACAGAAACTGCTCTTTTTCAAGGACAGCTCTTATCAGAACTACGGCTTGCCCAAGGCCATCCAGCCAGGTGCAAGTGGAGCAGGAGGGGGGAAACAAACCCGGTTCTCCCAGATTAGAGTCCGCGCACTTAACCACGACACCAAACAGTACTGTTTGAATAGATGAAAAATAACCTGAGGGCGCGATCACACACAGAATTAGCCATGCCATAGGCATGAATGCTGGGAAGATGTTAAGGCAACCCGTTTTGCTCCACCGCAGAAGCAGAGTAAAAAAACACTAGAGAAAGTCCGGTAGGAAACGGGTTTGCTACGGGCCAGGAATGGACTTTCCCCTGTGTCTGATGGCTCCAGCACACTCTCATGGCATCAGGATGGTCTGATCAGGCCACCCCGACTCCATGTCGTTGGTCCCCCCTCCATGTCGTTGGTTCCCACCCCCCCCGTTTCAGTATGTGCATCACCGCACACTGCATAGGGAGCACTCGGTGCAGAGATGCGAATCATCGATCCCCCGTTGAAGCACACTGGAAACACGCAGCGAAAACCCCCAACACTGATTCACCCATGGGTGCATCTGATCGCGCAGTGGTGGGCTGCCCCTGCAGCTCCCAGGGACTGTGTGATCGCACAACTGTGGGTCAAATTCCTATGGAGCAAATAGCCTCACTTCCCCCCCCCCACGACCGCAACCTGACAAAAGAGGCTCAAACTGTGAACAGTCAAACTGATTAACAAAAAAATGGCTCCCTGCCCTGACGTGGATTGCCTAGGCAAACCCAGTGTCAAAGTCCCAAGTCAATCATCCTCAACAACAGTCCTTAAGAAAGGTGCAGTTTATTGAAGAGAGCACTTAGGTCATCATACGACACATCTTGTATCAGGAATGGAGGTAAGGCGGGAAGTCAGATAATTATACTCAGTTCATACAAGGCCCCCCTCCCCCCCAAGGCGCAGGCCAATAAGCAGGGGCAAGAAAGAGCTCTCAAAGGAAAAACG
>NW_015177121.1:125966-136636 GCF_001447785.1 Gekko japonicus
GATAACGGGATGATCTAGGAGTGCATACCAAAAGGAGAGGGGGGCAGTGAGAAGAAGGGGGAAGCTGGAGGCGAGCAGGGAGAACACAATCCATCCCATGGCGGCATCAGCCAACACTCAGTCTCGTCAGATCTCGGAAGCTTCGTGTGTACATGACATTCCCCCCCCCCATGCCCTGCCCCTCAAATGCAATCTCGGGCACCCAGTGTTCCCTTTAAGCTGTGCTAGGGGGTGCTGGCACACAAAATTTTAGCTGGCTTCTCAGAGGTTTTATCTTCCAGTTCACACACATTTTTCCCTCCATTTTTTCCAATGGAGGCACCTCCTTCTGGGGCCCATAGAATTGGATCCCCTGGCCAATCTTTTTGAGACTTGGGGGATTTTTTTGAGTCTGTCTCCAAAAACAGGGGTCCCCAGAACCCCAGATTCCCCCAGATCGATTCTCCATTATATCCTATGGGGCCCATTGATTATAATGGAGCAGGGAAAAATTGATATTTTTGTACACTCCTGTTATGCTTTTCAGTATGATCTGTAAGCTGCCTTGAGTCACAGGAAAAGTGAGATATAAATATTTGAATAAATAAGTAGTTTGGGCAGGTTGATAACCTTTAAGCAACTTTCTGTTTGTTAGGTTAGGCAAAGTTTGTTAGGTTAGGCAAAGTTCTGACAGTGATTGTTTCACTTCTGTTATACTTGACCTATAAATTTGTCATAAAACCCCAAAGTGCTGGTATGTTTTCTAAGGCTCAGTGCAGTGTGACAGTCTGGTGGCCGCCTGCCTCTTGATACAGCTCAGTGTTACGTTAGGAGCCAGCCAGTGCTTAACTTCTTCTCTGCAAAGCCTCAAGAGTATGCTTTCTTTGAATTATCCTGAAAAAAACCATGGTTATTTAAAATGAAAACAACATGAAGCTGGATGGAATATTATTATTTGATATTTTTTAGAACTTACCTCTCGTTCCATCGCAAGTGTTTATATTGGGAGCAAGCCAGTCTTGTCTTCTCTAACTAGATGCAAAAGCCTTCTATGTTTTGCTGACTTAAAGGCTCTCCGTTAACACTGGAAGTCGGCAGCGCCACGTGCAACCGATGGGCCAAAGCCATGAAGAATCTGCCTCCTGTATGGCAAAAGTGATCAGAGATAAAACACACTGCAGAGAGAAGGAAAGGCTCATTCCCCGCCCTGTTCCTCGGTGTGTGTGCTTAGGTGTGCCTGTGTCTTACCGCATTGCATTATGTTGCCTGTATTTATAGCCCACTTGAAACATGGAGAAGCATAATGATATAATCTATTTATACGGCTCCATGAAAAAGGCAAAGTGAAGCATGAAATGTTATATCAAGACATCCTACACTGACACATATCTGTATCAATTGTTGTATATAATTTTTTTTTAATTTAAAGGCATGTGTGGGAGTTGGGTGCATTGTGGGTCAATAGCCATTCCTGCCTAGCTGAACTAAACTATTTACTTCCTTGTCATAAGGCTCTTTTCAAAGGGGAACAGCCTTTGAACTGGTCGGTCCCATTTTTCCTGGCTGGGAAAAAAGCTCCCCATGAGCCCGGCATCCCACCCTCTTGACTAAAGAGAGCCACCCTCAGGGATAGCTCTAAGACTAATGCCCCACGTTTCTAAGTGGCTCAGCAAGGGTTTCTCCCTCTGAGGCTGCTGCCCTTCTGCCTCCATCCATCTGGTGACTGTCAGTTTGGTGTCGTAGCTAAGTGCGCAGACTCTAACCTCTGGGAGAACTGGGTTTGATTCCCCACTCCTCCACTTGCAGCTGCTGGATGACTTTGGGCAAGCCATAGTTCTGTCAGAGCTGTCCTTGAAAAGGCAGTTCTTGAAAGAGCTCTCTCAGCCCCACCCACCTCACAGGGTGTCTGTTGTGGGGAGGGGAAGGGAAAGGAGTTTGTCAGCCGCTCTGAGACTCCAATTGAAGGGCGGAGTATAAATCCAATCTCTTTTTCTCTTCTTCTTCTTCTTCTTTTTCTTCTTCTTCTTCTTCTCTTCTTGCCATCTCTGCCATCTGCCCACACCTGGAGCATTTCATGCTCCTTTCCTCATTGCTCACCTGTGTAACTTTAAACACATCCCTGTAAAGCCATGGATGCCCTGTGGGGCGTTACAAACTCTTATGAGAGTCCTGTCATAAGAGAGCAGGACTTTCTAATGGGAATGCATGGTGTAACAGCCTCGGGGCTGCTGTTTCATTTGTACTGTGGATGCTCCAAGGTTAAGCTAAAACCACCTTCTTGGGTAGGTTGCATATCATGTGTCTCTTCTAGCTTTCAGTCTCTTAGGCTAGACTAAGGCAGGGGTGAGGTTGCCCCGGGGGGGGGGATCCTGTTCCTTTATTTTGTTAGAAAAAATTTATTGCATCTCTCCAGGGCCCTGCCTGAAGCAGATTACAATAATACAGATAATAAAATCAAAACATTAAAAGACAATAGTTACAATACAGCATTAAAACCCAACCTAGCATAAAAACGTAGGCCCTAAAAACCGACCATTGTCAGCTTAAAATAATAAGCAACTGGAACCTCCCGGCCATCCGGTAACTGGTGGCCCGAGACCGCCCCGACCCTGTACGGAGAGGCATCACAGGCCAGGACCACGGGAAGGGCCTCATTGAAATGGGAGAGGCACCTTTACCACCTGGAAAGCAGCGGCGTGCTCCGGGCCCCAGTCCCACAGAGCGTTCTTATCCAGTAGGCGGTGCAGAGGTTCCACCACAGCGGCCTTCAGAGGGAGAAAAGAGTGGTAAAAATTTAACAGGCCCAGGAAAACCTGTAATTCCATCTTGGATGTAGGTAGGGGAGCCAGCGTGATAGCCGTTGTTTTATCTTCAGTGGGGTGGATACCCTGGGGGTCTACAGCGAACCCCAAGAACTCCACCTTGGGAACCCCGAGCAAGCATTTCTCACGCTTGACATTCAGGCCGGCTGTGTCGAAACGCTGGAGCACAGCCCGCAGTTGGTCAGCGAAGGTCGAGGTATCCAGGGCCGCGATGAACACGTTGTCTAGAAACAGCTGCACTCCTGGAATACCTTTTAACATATTGGCCATGAAAGATTGAAAGATTCCCAGTGCGACCGATACCCCAAATTGGAGCCTATGTACCCTGAAAGCCCCCTTGTGTGTTGCTATTGTTTGGGCTTCTGCCGTGGTAGCATCCACCGGCAGTTGCTGGTAGGCCTGGGCCAAGTCCAGTTTGCCAAAAATCCTGGCCCCCACCAGTGCGGCTAACACGTGGCTGACCACCAGTACCAGATAAGCGTGGTCTTGGAGGGCTTTGTTCAATGTGCACTTATAGTCTGCACAGATTCGCACATCGCCACTGTGCTTGACTGGGGTGACTATTGGGGTCTCCCATGCGGAAGCAACGGGCTCTAACACCCCCTGGGCAACCAAGCGATCAAGCTCTGCCTCGATCTTTGGCCTCATCGCAATAGGGGGGTGTCTGGCCTTAACCCGGATGGGGCGGATAGCGGCCAAGTGTACCATCAAAAACCGTGGGGAACTCATTGCAGACAGCCGCAAAGTCCTCAGCCCGGAGCTGATTCACCCCCGCGATCGTCAATCCCGGGGCCCGAACCAAGAAAGTCCCAGCAGACTGGAGAGCCTCCCCACCACCACCACCACCACCAATTTTCCACGGAAGTCCTGAAACTGCACTGTAAACTTGCCCCAGCCCAGAACCGCCACAGGGTTCTTGTTAAACTCCCGTGATTTAAACCCCTGTGGTTTACACAGAGGGGGTCCCCCCCCCATGGGCAGAGCGAGCGCAGCATTTCCTCCGAAATTATGGAATAGGAAGAGCCAGTGTCTATTTCCATGCTGCAGGGGGACCCCTCTATAAGCACTGTCACATGCACCATATTTGGGCTATCGGGGGGCAAGTTACATACCTGGTGCTGCTGGTGGTGGGCTGAGAGGGTATGCAGGTCTGTGTGTTGATCCGAGTTCTGGTGGGTCAAAGTCTTGTGGTCGTCGGGAGCGGCAGACCCTGGTGATGTGGCCCGGCTAGTTGCAAGAGCGGCAGACGGCGTCCAGGAACCGGCAACCGCGGCATTCGTGCGCTTCCCCACAGCTGGCGCATTGGGACAGTGCTGAGGGGGCTTTGGCCGATTGTGCTCTCCCGGGACAATGCTGCTGGGAGGGACAGCGGCAGACCTGGAGCACTTCATCATTCTTGGAGTCATCCGACTCGAGCGTTGCTTGAGTGTGATGGACCGCCCACACATGGTGGTCTTGGTGCACCTTCTCGTAGGCCGCTGCCTCCCTGAGCGCCTTGTCTAGGTCCAGGTCCCTCAATCAGCCTTTCATTTGTCCTGAAGCTCCTCTGTGAAGACTGGAAGAGCCTTTTAAGCACAGTGAGCCACAGTCCAGGGATGAGGGGGGATCACATAAAATCTTATTTTCCCCTTTTCTGTTTATAATTTGGTATCTTCAGAAGACAAATGAGAGATTATAATATCTCTTTATCCCACTTCGATAGCATATTAGCATACCCTAGGTATATTCTTTTTATTTTGTTGTATAAGATGTTGTTATCCTGCTTTTACAGGGTTTTTTGCAGTGCTTTTTAACATTTTGGGTGGGTAAAAATAATTGTGAAATTTAGCAATTGACTGTGCTCACCTTGTGGGGGAGCATGTTGGGGACCAGTGATCCCAAGGATGGGAGAGGTGTTCTATCCTGCTCCTCCCCATGAACATTCTCCTTTTCATTTTTATGGTACATGTATAGGACTTTGAGAGAGCAGAATTCAATAACCATTCACTGAATCGCAAGCAAAGTAGTTCCCTTTTCAAACTGCGAAGAGGTAGCCTTGCCATATTAGTGCTGATTTTTACCTAGGCAGATTTTTTTCTGTAATTGTATAGTGTGGTGATTGTCTTGTGTTCATGCTTATGTTATTCATTTTATTTAGATGGTCATATACCAGGTTTATAGCCAGGCAGTATCTTAGAGATTATCAAAGATGATCATTCCTGATCTTGCTTTTCATTTTCAAAGCTAAGCAACAAATCCAAGGATTTCTGAATCCAAGTACAGAATGAGAAAACAGCTGCCACCAAGTTTATAATATGATTAACATCTGTTGCTCTCTTTAGAAGAGATCTGCACCATGTGTAATATTTCAAGCCTCTTTTGTGAGAATAATAGGAAGGGTCATTGTTGGCTTCCTCCTCTATCTTTTTTTTAAAATTTCCCTCTCCTAAAAAGGAGAGAATTTTATTGCTTTTACATTCCAGAAAATTAGGAAGGGTATATAGAGGGGTAAAGAAAAGTGTTGAGTGATGTTAAAAATTAGTATTTTAATCTTTTATTAGTAAAGTCAAAGTCAAAATAGTCTTCCGCAGCTGGACAATCCCTTTTTTCTTCTATATCTTTCAAAACCGGTTAGTTAGTGTGTTAATGGTGTCCCTTTGGGGTTAGTATTGTCTTTTAATGCGCTCTCCAAACTAGTTCTCAATCGTTGGGATGCTTCCCTTTTTTGCCTCTTAAATTGTATTTTGGCCCTCTAGCAGCTCCTTTGTCTTCCTCATCTTTCACCTCTCCCTCCGAGCTGCTGTCTTCTTCGCTCGTTCCTGCCATCCACTTAGCGAGTTCTGCCTCGTCCTCTGAGCTGGCGTGCCTCTTCAAAAAGTCTTGAGCCTTGAAGATGGAGTCTATCTTTTCTCTTCTGTCTTTAAACTTACAGTTCTCTTGGTGGACCAGCAAAGAGCTCTCATCTGGGCCGTTCGTTCCTGTAGACCAGAATCTACCCGTCAGCCAGCTTTGAAAGGAACAAGGTACCTCTGGGGTTCAGATTACAAGGGGATTTAGTCCCTCTCTCGCTGGGCGGGGGAAGGGGGGCTCTGGGATTGATTTGTTTGTTTTTACTCTGTCTGATCTGGACTGAACGGCCCACTCCCGGAAAGTCCCTCTCCCCCCCCCCCACGCAATTATAGGACCTGGCGACCCTGACCGCCCCTACTGGGGGGGCTGACAGCCCTAGTGGACATTATGGGAGGGGGTGGTCCTTCAAGCACCCTGGCCCCAAGCCCTTTAGAGCTTTAAAAGTAAGAACCAGTACTCTGAATTAGGCCTGGAAACAAGTGGGCAGCCAGCCCGTGCAGATCTTTGAGCATTGGGGCGATGGGATTCCTCTCTCCCAAGGATGATATCCTGTATACTATCCCTTCAATAGAGGCTTAATGCGAAGAAATGGGCAACTGAACTTTTTTTTGTAGCATGGAACTAAATACCATCCCCTGATAGTTGCTGCAGATTGAACTGGTATTACAGGGACAGCTCAAGGGACTACTTTAAAAGATGGCTACCTGAGGGAGGAACCAGTTCATTTGTTGGTGTGAGATAGTGCGAGGTTCTTAGATACAGAGAGCCCGCTTAGCGTAGTGGTTAAGTGTGCAGACTCTAGTCTGGGAGAACCGGGTTTGATTCCCCCCTCCTCCACTTGCAGCTGCTGGTGTGACTTTGGGTCAGTCACAAGTTCTGTCAGAGCTGTTCTCTCGAGCAGCCCTCAAAAGCGCTCTCTCAGCCCCACCTCCCTCCCAGGGTGTCTGTTGTGGGGAGGGGAAGGGAAAGGAATTTGTAAGCTGCTCTGAGACTCCGAGTGAAGGGCAGGGTATAAATATAATCCTCCTCCTCCTCCTCTCCAGTAGTGACTATAAACAAAAGAACTTGAAGCACTGCTGGCTGGGAGATGTAATCTAGTAACATGGGAAATGGGAAATCAAATGGAGGAGCTTTGTGGCCAGGCCTAGTCTGTTAGCAAAACAATAAGAATATAAAAACACAGGAGATGTGCTGTTGCTGGAACAGACTGGAGTTCTATCCAGTCCACTGGTTTGCTTTCCAACTGCAGCCAGCCAGATCTAGGGTTGCCCACTCAGGGTGGGGAAATACCCGAGGATTTTAGGGGCCGGAGCCTGGGGAAGGACTTCGGCAGAGTCCAGCCTCCAAAGGGGCCGTTTTCTCCAGGGGGGACTGACCTCTGTCATCTGGAGATCAGTTGTAATAGTGGAGCCCTCCAGGACCCTACAGATGACTCTGGGAGGCCCACAAATACAGCAAAACGGTCATGGACGTCCTGAGCTCACAGCTGTTTGTCTTGGAGTTCTCTGCTGGCTCATTACTCCCAGCGTGGCCCACCTGCCATTCTGACCTAGAAGGAAACATTGTGCAACTTCTGGTTTGGACCCCCGACTTCCTCATAGACCTACCTGATCATTCCAGTCATCTTTAGAGGCCCCGCTTCAGGGGCCTCCCGCCACCTGAGGAAGGCAGGTAGCAACCCAAGGAAGGGCCTCCTCAGCCGTGGGACCCAAACTCTGGAACCCCCTCCCCACTGCAGTGTTCCCTCTGAGCTGAGTTAGTGTGAGCCAGCTCACAGTTTTCAAGCCTCCGGCTCACACATTTTTGTCTTCGCTCAGGAAGGATGACACACAAGAGCAAACTAATTGATGCAGCAGCCAAATCACTCGCTCACAACTTTAATGCCGGTAGCTCACAAAGTAGAATTTTTGCTCACAGGACTCCACAGCTGAGAGGGAGCACCACTCTCCAGGGAGATTTGTCCGTCTCCTTCTATCAGTGTCATCCGCCAGCAGGTGAGGATGCTTCTGTTCTGTGTGGTGTACCTTCACTGACCCTCATTAGATCTCCTCCTTGTCTGCGCATCCCTGCATTTATATGTTTTATTTAATCGTTTAAAATGTTTTATATGTGTGTGTTTATATTTTAACATGCTGCTGATTGTTCACCACCTTGGAAACCCTCAGTTGGGAGGGGAAGGGCCGTGCAGAAGAAGTGGGGTTTGCTTGGGCTTCAGACGGAGGGGATGCCAATGAACCTCAAACGCTCCAAGGCACTGAGCACAGAGCCATTATTCCACCCACTGTTCTGTTCTTCCACTGACGGGCCGAGGGGAAAGCAGTGGGAAGAACCGTCCCATTGCATCTTTGTTCATGGTCATGCGTTCAACACTTGAAGATGCTATCTTCAGGGGAGACTGCAGCAAACCTGTTCCTTGTGAGCCAAGTGAATAGTCACGGCAGCGCTAAAAACAGCACAATGGCTTGAATAGAAATCGGGTTGATTACAACTTAGGGTAACCCCTGCTGGTTAATGAATTGGAAAACTTTTTCATGATTGTTCCTTGCCTGCTAAAGTAAAGGTAAAGGTTCCCTTGCTCGAAAGCCACTCGAATCCGACTCTAGGGTTGCGGTGCTCATCTCCGTTTCAAAGCCGAAGAGCCAGCGCTGTCCGAAGATGTTTCCGTGGTCATGTGGCCAGCATGACTAAACACCAAGGCGCACGGAACGCTGTTACCTTCCCACCGAAGCGGTACCTATTTATCTACTGGAGAGCCACAGGTCCCGTGCTAAGGATGGAAGTAAAGGACTTGGAAAATCAGATGGATGCAGTCAAGATTGTAGTTATAATTGTTATAGCTGGCTGCCCTTGTTTCCGAGGACAGCCCTGTCGGTCTGCAGTAGAACAGCCATGTTCAAGTCCAGCAGCACCCGAGAAACCAAGATGCGCTTCAGGGCCTACGTGTCAAGGCTACTCACGTCTAACGAAGGGCACTTTGACGCTTGAAAATGTATACCCTGAAAATCTTATTGGTCTCTAAGGTGCTAATCGAATCTAACTTCTGGTTGCCGTAGTAAGTGATCTGTAGTTTACCTGATTGATCAGTGGAAGTGGCAGAACATGTGTGTCCTTGTTGATGACCCACCATTGTACCCTTCTGGATCATGTGATGGGTTCAGAGAAGAAGGCACTGCTCCTTTCTCATGGCTGGTTCTGCTCCTTTCTCATGGCTGGTTCTAGATAATTAATTATTATCACATGGCATTATGTGTAGTATAGCGAGGAGGTCCTAAGATTGCCTGGCAGCGAGAAATTCTAGCTCTTTAATATTATGCACCACTAGGTAGTGAGCTAGACTTGTTTTTAAGGCAAGAGATGTTTCTGAGGTGGTCTGCCATTGCTTGCCTCTGCCTTACACCCCTGGTATTCCTTGGAGGCCACCCATCCAAATACTAGCCAGGGCCAACCCTGCTTAGCTTTCGAGATCTGACTGGATCAGGCTAGCCTTGGCTATCCAGGTCAGAGCTCAGTTCTAGATAGTACCAGTGAGAGGTCTGCCACAAGAGGGCGGAATCAGCAAAATCACCTCCCTGTGCCCAGGTAGGAATTTTTGGCAGGATACAACCCGTTGAGTTCAAAGGGACTTAGTCACTTGTACATCTTCTTTAGACTGCATCCTAAGCCTAAAACCAGCCCTTGAATTTTGTAAGTGTGGAACAAGAACCCCTAAAAGCTACAAAGTCAAGGCAGGAGATTAGCTCAGGGATTCTCAGACTTCACTAACATCCCAAAGGGAAGGGAAGGGAAGGGAAGGGAAGGGAAGGGGAAGAAACTAAATTTAAAGGCAGGTCTCTTATTCAAGAACAGGCTGTGCTATTGGTAATTTATACGTTTGCACCCCACCGTTTTTTAGATGTTTTCCGACATGCAGATTTTCAAAAAGGGAAACAGAAAAATTGTGTGTGCGGCACTTTTCTCTGTGTGCTTCCTGCAAACAACATCTCGTGCTGCATGGTTTGAGGCGGGAAGGGTGGGGGGGGGAAGGGGAGGGTTCAGCAAAGGCTTGTTTCCTCTCAGCTGTTCAGGAGAGCAGAGCAAGGAGAAGATTGATGATGCTCTCTGGATGTAAGATCTCCTCCATGTGAAGGCTGCTTATGAGGCCTGATAGACTTGTCATCTCTTAATAAACCTCACTGATATGTTGGAGAGGGGAGCGCCGGAGCAAGGGGAGGACACGCAAAAGGTGGCGAGCAATTTACTCCATGTTACACTCCTCCCCGCTGCTTTCCAAGGGAGGATTTTGTTTGATTTTTTTTAAAGAAGACTTTTACTGTCTTTCCTTGGTTCTGTCTTACTTCTGAGGAACCACCTGAACAGGCCTAAACCGAGGAGTCAGACCAAACCTGAATCAAAGATGGAACGACATTTTTTATTTCTTTCTTATGTATTCATGTTTAGGTCCCATTCTTTCTCCCCAAGCTCTCCTGGCAGCTTACAACAGAAAAGGGTAGAAGACCCAACAGACAGAGCACAGAATGAGCAGACAAGCCGCACCCCACTGCTGATCGCGTTAGCATATCACAAGGTGTAGGGTTGCCAACTTCCAGGTGGTGGCTGGAGATCTCCTGGGATTACAACTGATCTTCAGGAGATCGGCTCACCTGGAGACAATGGCTGCTTTGGAAGGGGGGCTCTGTGACATGACGCCCCATTGAAGTCTGCCCCCTCCCCCAATCCCCCCTCAGGCTTCACCCCCCAAATCCCCAGGTATTTCCCAACCTGTAGCTGGCAACTCTAGATGATGTGAAGTACCTGAACTATTTCTCCTCTCTTACTTTTCAATCATAAGAACATAAGAGATGCCAATGTTGGATCGGGCCAAAGGCCCATCCAGTCCAACACTCTGTGTCACACAGTGGCCAGAAATACCAGGTGCCACCAGGAGGTCCACCAGTGGGGCCAGGACACCAGGAGCCCTCCCACTGTTGACCCCCCCAAGCACCAAGAAGACAGAGCATCACTTGCCCCAGAGCCCCTATCTATACCTTGTGGCTAATAGCC
>NW_015177121.1:136740-145515 GCF_001447785.1 Gekko japonicus
GACTCTTCGTGGCCCCATGGACAAGATCTCACCAGGCCCTCCTGTCTTCCGCCGTCCTCTGAAGTTGGCTCAATTTCATGTTCGTTGCATCTATGACACTGTCTAACCATCTCATCCTTTGCCATCCCCGTTTTCTTTGACCTTGAGCAGATCAAACCAGCTTCTGGCCATTAGAAAAAGCTTTATTCTGTTCAGTACTCAGAACCGCGTCTTGGGATAACGTCATCAAGAGAAAGGTGGGCTCATGACTGTTTTACATAAATAACAGGACCGTCCTAAGCAGAGTTACACCCTTCTAAGCCTTGGGCTGAGGGTTGCCAGTCCCCAGGTGGTACCCGGAGATCTCCTGGAATTGCAGCTGACCTCCGGACCACAGAGCCCCAGGGCTAAGGAGCTGCTTTGGAAGACGGGCTGTGTGGCCTGATGCCCTCCTGAGGTCCCTCCCCACCCCCCAATCTCCTGGCAAGTCTGTACCTCTTCTTAGGACGGCACGGTCAGTACCTTAAAAAAGAACCTCCATCCATGTTTGGCACGCAGATGTTACAGTGTGTACAACAGGTCAGTAAACAAACTGGGAAACCACAGAAGAATCAAAATTATGTTTCAAAACATGCAAGAAAACTTCCTGGAATTGGGTGACTTTGCTCAGTTTTTGCCACTTTTTTCTGGCTGGCTAACATACGTGTCATTTGCCCAATTCTAAGTAATAAATGGGATTTTTTTTTAATTAGTTTTAGTGACTAGAGAAGTACAATTAAGCCAGAGTGTTCAGACCATTTCAAGGGCCTGTTTCAGAGTTAAAATCTGAACATCCCTTAAAAAAAAGGGAAGGGGGAAGTAAATGAACAATTAGCATTCACCCTACAGTGCCTGCATACTTCTTGCCCAAAAAGGCGTATTTGTCCCCATGCCCCCCCTGTTTCTGCCTTTCTTCATTTTATACCCGTTCCAACAGAAGCTAGAGCAAGCCTGAGCTTCCCCCCCGCTCTGTTGCACACTAGAGAGCCACTGTGCTGCTCTGCCACAAGGGTCGCCACCCTCCAGGTAGTGGCTGGAGATCTCCCACATCTCCAGGCAACAGAGACCAGTTCCCCCTGGAGAAAGCGGCTGCTTTGGAAGGGGGACTCTGCAGCATTAGACCCTGCTGAGGTCCCTCCCCTGCCCAAGCCCCGCCCTCCTCAGGCTCCACCCCTCAAATCTCCAGGGATTTCCCAACTCGGAGCTGGCAATCCTCTTTGCAGCACTTGGGCTGGGGGGGGAAATAGAAACACCTTCAAAACTAGGCCTTTATATGCCAGGGAAAAAAATGTTTTGTCGAAGGCTTTCATGGCCCGAGTTCATTAGTTGCTGTAGATTTTCCGGGTTGTGTGGCCATGGTCTTGGCACTGTAGAACCTGATGTTTCACCAGTAACTGTGACTGGCATCCTCCGAGGTATAACACAGAAAGACGGAGTACTCTCTGTGTCAAGGTGAGAAGGAAAATGGTAGGCAGGTAATTCCAACACTTCCAATTTGTGGCTCAGTGGTAAAGCATCTGCTTTGCATGCAGAAGGTCTCGGGTTCAATCCCCCATATCTCCAGCTAAAAGGATCAGTGATGTGAAAGAGGAACCTCCTCTCTCAATGGCAGACGAGCTGTAAAATGCAAAATAAACAGGGAGCCTCACATACTGCCCCCCCAAGACCTCCTACCCCTTCAGTTTGTGAGGGTATTTGTTCCGGAATGCCCGAGTTAAAGAGGGAGTGCTAAAATGTTTGCATTTCACCCACTCATTATGTGATTCGTCAAAGTCCTTCCATTTAATCAAATAGTACCATTTGTTCCATATCAACTTAGAATCAAGGATCTCTTCCACTTCACGGTGGGGTTCACCCTCAATCATCAGAGTAGGTGGAGTAGCTGGACAAATCAGCTTTTTCCCGACTGTGAGTTACCACCTGTGAGGTGGGTGCGGCTGAGAGGTCTCCACTCATTCAGGCCCGGATCCTTTTCTAATAGGCTGAAATGAAACACAGGGTGAATATGCCTCAGATTCTTGGGTAACTCAAGTTCCAGAGCCACCTTGTTCAAAACCTTCAATACCTTGAATGGGCCAATATACTTCCACCCCAATTTCCTCCCCGGTTGGAACCCCTTCAAATTCTTTGTCAAAAGGTACACTATTCTCCAGGTTTCAAACCCCATTGTCCGCTTGTTTTTTGTAGTCGTCTTTCGCCTTCTTCAGAGTCTCTTGGATTCTGGACCATCACTCCTTCAGGTCCCCCCACCATGAATGTAAATCTCCTGGTTTGGGCTCCTGGGTAGTTACTGTGGGGAGGGGGGCCCTTCATACCCATGCACAGCCTTAAAGGGGGAGAGGCCAGTGGTACTGTGTACTGAGTGATTATAACTGTATTCCGCATAAGGGAGAAGGTTGACCTAGTTGTCCTGCTGGTAATTGGTGAAACACCGGAGGAACTGTTCAACCACTTGATTCAACCACTTGATTCACCCTCTCAGTTTGCTCGTCTGTCTCTAGGTGATAGAAGAAGAAGAAGAGACTGGATTTATACCCCGCCCTTCACTTGGAGTCTCAGAGCGGCTTACAAACTCCTCTCCCTTCCCCTCCCCACAACAGACACCCTGTGAGGTGGGTGGGGCTGAGAGAACTCTGGCACAAACTGCTCTTTTTCAAGGACAGCTATGCCAGAGCTTGTGACTGACCCAAGGTCACATCAGCAGGTGCAAGTGGAGGAGTGGGGAATCAAAAACCCGGTTCTCCCAGATTAGAGTCCGCGCACTTAACCACTACACCAAACTGGCTCTGCTTAGGCCTTGTTGTACCCCCAACACCTGCAGCAGTTCCTTCCAGAATTTAGCGAGGAACTGCAACCCCCTGTCCAAAGTGATCTTGTGAGGAACGGAAACGAGCCTCACAATGTGGTGTATGAAAAGCATGGCTAGTGATTTAGCTGAGGGAAGCTGTTTGCACAGAATAAAATGTGCCTGCTTGGAGAACATGTCGACCACCACCCAAATCACTGTTTTACCTTTACTGGGTGGTAAGTCCATTATAAAGTCCACTGAAATTACTGCCCATGGTCTCTCTGGTGTTTCAAGGGGTTGTAAAGTCCCAGGGGACTTTCCTGGTCTCCGTTTCCCCATTAGGCAAATCTGGCAGGAACCCATATATTGGGAAATGTCCACCCTCATATGCAGCCACCAGAATTGTCTACGTAGGAGGTGCAGGGTTTTCAGGTATCCAAAATGCCCCGCCAGTTTATTTTCATGTGCCACAGTCAGGATTTCCCCTCTCAAGGCTCAGGGTACAAACACCCTCCCACCTCTATACCAACCCCCATCCCCATCCCCCTTTTGCTCTGCTGAAGGGTCAGTTTGAATGTCCTCCATGTCCCCTTCTGAAAAAGCTGCTTTAAATTTGCCAATCCAGGATTCAACCTCAATGGGAACCTCTGCTTTTACCCGGCTGTGAGTTACCACCATCCCCCCCCCCAACTGGGCAGGTGTGAACTTCCTCTCACTGGCTGTGATGTTGCAGGAGGTGAGACAGTGCGTCAGCTAGAGAGTTCAATTTCCCAGGGAGGTGCTGTAGGGTGAACCAAAATTTAGAGGAAAAACTCCGCCCAGCAGAGTTGCTTGGTGTTCAGGTGCCTGGGCATGCATAATACCTCCATGTTTTTGTGGTCCGTCCATACTTGAAACAGAACACTTGCCCCCTCCAACCAGTGCCTCCAGGTCATAAGGGCCAGTTTGATAGCAGCCACCTCCTTGTCTCAGATAGCCCAATTATGCTCCATGGGGGAGAACTTCTTGGACACCTAAGCCAGAGGGTGGAGCTTCCCATCTTCCCCCTGTTGCAGGATTGCCCCTCCCATAGCCACATTGGAAACATCCACTTGAATTACAAAAGGCTTATTTTTGTCAGGATGATTTAAAATGGGCTCAGAGGTAAACAACCCCTTGAGTTTTTCAAATGCCTGCTGGCACTCTGGGGTCCAGTCCAGTTTGGTACCTGGCTTTTTACTGTCGGGACCCTTCCCCTTAGTTTTTAACAAGTCAGTAAGGGGCAGGACTACCTGGACGAAGTTTAGGATGAATTTGTGGTAGAATCTAGAAAATCCAAGAAACGATTGGAGTTGGCACCAGACGCAAGGAGCCCCCACCCCCACCCCACCACATCCTGTACTTTATGGGGGTCCATGCCCAGTCCCTTTCCCAAAATCTGATAGCCTAGGAAATCCAGTTCATCCCTTTGAAACTCACACCTGGAGAGCTTGAGAAAGAGCACTTCCCTGACCAACTTTTGAATAGAGTAAGGTATCATCTAAATACACTAGCGCCCCCTTGAATAAATGCTTGTGCAACACTTCATTGATTAAGTTCATGAAAACCCGGGGAGCTCCCGCTAACCCAAATGGCATCACCAGGTATTCAAACTGTCCCAGTGGGGTATTGAAAGCCGTTTTATGTTCATCCCCCCCAAATGCACACTCTGTAGTAAGCCTCTCGCAAGTCCAGCTTGGTGAAAATATGCACCTGGGAAGCTTCCGCCAGGAGCTCTTTGATGAGCGGGAGGGGGTAGGCATTGGACATAGACACTACCTTTAAGCCCTAGTAGTCCGTGCACAGCTGTAGCCCACTGTCTTTCTTCTTCTGGAAAAGGATAGGGGCAGCAAAGGGGGAGGAGTCAACAAGTCCCTCGCTGAGGGACTGTTCCCCGGAGCACTCAAGGAAGCAATGGTCCACCCTCTCTTGAAAAAACCATGTTTTTGGGCAAACTCATTGAAAGGGCGGTGGCGTCACAGCTACAGGGTTACCTGGATGAGGCTTCCATCCTCGATCCCTTCCAGTCCGGCTTTCGCCCGGGTCACGGGACGGAGACAGTGCTGGTCACTCTGACGGGCGATCTCCGTAGGCATCTGGATTGAGGTGGTGCGGTGGCACTGGTGTTGTTAGATCTGTCAGCTGCGTTTGACACGGTTGACCACCAGCTGCTTGCCCGCCGCCTCGCCGACGTGGGGATTCAGGGGCTTGCTCTTCAATGGTTTGCCTCTTTTCTCCAAGGTTCACCAGGCTGACAAGAAAAGGGTGGAGAGTTGGGATTTGCAGCCTGGAGACTATGTGTATGTGTCCACCAAGAACTTGAGACTCTCTCAGTCCTGTCAGAAATTGGCATGGAAGTACATCGGACCTTTTAAAGCGATAAGGCTGATTAATGAGGTGACTGTAGAGTTGGATTTACCTAAAAATCTAAAACATCTCCATCCAATTTTCCATTTTAGCCTTTTGAAGCACAGTCCAGGTCCTAATTGATGGCGCCCTGAACCGACGGTGCCTCCCCCTCTCTTGGTGGAGGGGGAAGATCATTATGAGATCTCTAGCATTTTGGACTCTAAACTAAAACGTGGACATTTGTACTACCTTGTGGAGTGGGTGCATTTTGGTCTCCAGCACCGAGAATGGGTGGAAGTAGGGGATATTCGGTCCCCTCTCTTGCGTGATTTTCACAAACGTCTCCCAGGGAAACCGGGAAGTCTCCCAGGCATTCCGGGAGGGGGCTGATTTTATTTGAGGGGGCAGAATGTCAGCTAGCTGCCATGCTTTCTTTGTTTACCTTCATCCCTGCCTTTGCGCAACCGCACATGCTTGCTTTGCTTGGCTACCGTGGGTAACATAAGGGAGTGTCAGCTATGCTGCCATGGGGGTTGGGATGTTCTTTCAGTATCTGTGTAAATGGCTTTCACATTCCTTTCTCTCTCCTGCTTTGCGCTGAAATGCTTATCTCTTAAGAAGTGCAGGTGGCCAGCTGTGGGAGCCAAAATATTCCCAGCTTCGCATAGTAACGCTTGCTGGCTCTAGCCCGCGCACAGGAGGGTGCCTAATTGGCCAGCGCAGTGGGGGGGGTGCATACAAATTCCCTATATCTCATTAGTTTCAAGAGGCAACCACTATTCTTAACAGTGACTATGTTAATGCATCTATGGCTCTTCAATAAAAGTATCACCTTTCTAAAGAAGTGTGTACTCCGTTGTTGGCTGTGGGTTCTGACAGGGAGGCGCTCTTTCCCCTCCGTGCGAACTGGCTCAGCCTGACGGCACTATGAGTATAATCTTGAACGGAAGGGAGGGCTTGAATTCCACTACGGGTGTGAATATTTCTGCTCTCATGGGATTGGGGTGAGTCTCCTGTTCATGATGTAATCTCCCGCCGGGATTTCATTTGCTTAGCTAGATGCAGCATCCTAGTATATGTATGGAGCTTCTTGCAGCCATCGTTATTTCTGACAATGTACATGTACCACTTGGCAACAGACTAGTATTCCAATAAAACATAGCCTTTCCTGGAGAGTGTGTTTGGACCTGCTTGCTGTTGACCCTGACAACTAGATAGGCTGGAACAGTGGGCTGAGACAAATAAAATGAATGTCAATAGAGAGAATTGCAAAGTCCTACACTTAGGTACAAAAAAATAAATGGCACAGATATAGAATGGGTGGGACTTGGCTTGACAGCAGCACATGTGAAAGGGATCTAGGTGTTCTGGTTGATCACAAGCTAAACATGAGCCTGAAGTGCGATGTGGCTGTGAAGAAAGCTAATGCAATCTTAGGATGCATTAACAGAAGCATTGTGTCCAGATCACGGGAGGTGGTAGTTCCGGTCTATACTGCTATGGTCAGGCCTCACCTGGAGTCCTGTGTCCAGTTTTGGGCACCACATTTTAGGAAGGATGTTGACAAGCTCGAGTGTGTCCAGAAGAGGGCATCTAGGATGGTGAGAGGTTGGAATCCAAGTCTTACGAGGAAAGGCTGAAAGAGTTGGGTATGTTTAGCCTGGGAAAGAGAAGGCTTAGGGGGGACATGATTGCAGTCTTCAAGTATTTGAAGGGCTGTCATGTAGAAGATGGAGCAGATCTATTCTCTCTTGCTCCGGATTGCAAGACTAGATCTAATGGGTGGAAATTACAAGTGCCTATAGCACCTTTGGGTGCCATCGTATGCAAATCTCTCAAGCCTCAGATCAGGAGTCACCACCCAGGTGGGTTCAGCCCAAGTGGGGATCGCCGCCCAGGAGTCCTGGGTCCATGCCCCCCTTTCCGCTCCTTTGGACTCCACATTCACCACCGGGGCTACCGTGGTCCGTTGCTCAGGCACGGTGCCATCTGCCACAGTTGTAGGGACTTCCCTGTCCTCTCCGCTCATCACGGTTGTGGTGCAGGAGGTTGAGAAAGGGGGGAAAAGAAGTCCTAACAATTTATCAGGTTCCTGGTTCTATCAGTTCTCAACACCAGTCAGTTTGAAGAAAGCTAACTTTATTGAGACAGTTGATAGATACCATCCTGGACACATCTATTGTTAGGACTGAGGTTGAATGCGCGAAGGTTGCAGATATGGTGGGTTCAAGTAAGGCACTAAAGATAAAGACCCAATCACCCCACGGTATTTGCCCGCCAGAACTAACAGTCAGCTCCCCCCCACCCCCATAGGCACGTAGCCTCTACATAGCAAGGAAACAGGATCACAGACATTTGAGAAGCCATGACATTTGGCCCCGCTAAGGTGACAAGCCCCAGGCACATCAAGGAGATGGAGAGGAGCCTCCTCTCTCAATGGCAGGCGAGCCGTAAAATGCAAAATGCACAGGGAGCCTGGCAGTGGGTTAGGAAGGGTGATGGGAAGCTCTCCAAGGCAGAAGGATTTGCTCCGTGGATGCACACAGTGTTTTCCAACATTTCCCTGTAACCAGGTTGTCTCTCCTTGGCTGAAACTTAAAAAAACAAAAACACCTTCGACCACTGGATGTTAAATGCTTCCAATGACATCCTTCCATCCATTCTGAAGGCAGCCTCCCGTCCTCAAGACATCTCCTCTAGGTATCAGAAGATACAGCCCAGCCCTAGACCAGTTTGTTGGTCAGGCCGACCCACCCTAGAGCCCCTTTTTCTAGAAGGAATAGGAAGGATCTCATCAGGAAAGGTTGCTTTCCTCCAGGTGGGGCTTGGAGAACTCCCGGAATCACACCTGACAGTCATCAATTCCCCCAGAGCAAACAGCACCTTTTAAGGGTGGGCTCTATGGCATCTAGGGTTGCCAACTCCAAGTTGGGGAATTACTGGAGGTTTGGGGATGAAGCCTGGGGAGGGGACCTCGTCAGCAGGGTGCAAGGCCACAGAGTCCACCCTCCAAAGCAGCCATTCTCTCCAGGCCCCACCTGGCTATTGGCAACCCTAATGGCATCACAATCACAACCCCACTGAGCTCCATCCCTTCCCCAAATCCCACCCTCCCAAGCGCCCCCCCCCCCAGTTTCCAGGACTTTCCAAATTCAGGGATGGCAACTCTAACTGGCAGGAACAGGGGTGTATCAGCAGGAGACTGCCCTCCGATGGGAGGCAAACTTCAGTGCCCACAATATCCTCGCAGGCAGGGCTCTTTTTGTAAAAAATCCCAGCAGGAACTCATTAGCATAATAGGCCACACCCCAAAGCAGGAACTCGTTAGCATATTAGGCCACACCCCTGACAGCACACCTCATTAGCCCATTAGGCCGCACCCCCATGTTACCAGAAGTGTGCTCATCCAGCCACACCCACCTTTTGCTTGTTATTCTGTTTACCTTGTTTGTTGTCAAAACCCAGGGCCTTTTTTTGTAGCAGGAACTCCTTTGCATGTTAGGCCACACACCCCTAATGTAGCCAATCCTAATCAGTTTCTGCTGTTGGGTGTGGCCTATTATGCTAATGAGTTCCTGCTGGGCGTGGCCAACTTGGGAGCC